>NC_064863.1:34671209-34823709 GCF_024139225.1 Suncus etruscus
TGAGCAAAGGAGCAAACCTCTTTAACAAGAGGCAACAGAATCAGCTTCCTGAATAAAGGACGGTGGGAAAGGGAGAGGTGTTGGCAGAAACCTGGGCAAAACATGGGTGCACTTACTGATCAGACCCATAAACGGAGAAAAGCCTTTAGGGGCTAAATCTAACAAAGAATCAAGAACTAGAAATTCCAGGCCCGGAGAGATAGCACAGCGGTGTTTGCCTTGCAAGCAGCCAATCCTGGACCAAAGGTGGTTGGTTCGAATCTCGGTGTCCCATATGGTCCCCCGTGCCTGCTAGGAGCTATTTCTGAGCAGACAGCCAGGAGTAACCCCTGAGCACCACCGGGTGTGGCCCAAAAACCAAAAAAAAAAAAAAAAAAAAAAGAACTAGAAATCCCATGAATTATAAGGTCTCAAATGTATCCCAGTAAATCCAGCTAAAGGTTGAAACAAAACGCCTGATCTAAGGAGCATTTGTAGGGCTTTTGTTACCTTAAATGACCTCATTTGAATATCAGGAAAAGATTTTCTATCCCCACTACTTGTTTATTGATTTGCTTGCCTGTATGTTTTAAGGGGGTTAGCTGTAATTTCTTTCTCTTTCTTTCTTTCTTTCTTTCTTTCTTTCTTTCTTTCTTTCTTTCTTTCTTTCTTTCTTTCTCTCTCTCTCTCTCTCTCTCTCTCTCTCTCTCTCTCTCTCTCTCTCTCTCTCTCTCTCTCTCTCTCTCTCTCTCTCTCTCTCTCTCTCTCTCTCTCTCTCTCTCTCTCTCTCTCTCTCTCTCTCTCTCTCTCTCTCTCTCTCTCTCTCTCTCTCTCTCTCTCTCTCTCTCTTTCTTTCTTTTTTCCTGTCTTGGTTTGGTTTTGGGACCATACCCAACAGTGCTCCAGGCTTATTTCTGGTTCTAGGCTAATGTATCACTCCCAGCAGGATTTGGGGGTCTATATGTGATGTTGGGGACTGAAACCAGGTTGGACATGAGCAAGGCAAGTGTTCTACCCACTGTACTTTCTTCTCCAGCCACTCCATGTCTTCATTGTTGTTGTTGTTGTTGTTGTTGTTGTTGTTATTTTGGCCACACCTGGTGACACTAAGGGGTTACTCCCAGCTATGTGCTCAGAAATCACTCCTGGCTTGGGGGACCATATGGGACACAAGAGGATACAACCGTGGTCCTTCCTAAGCTAGCACCGGCAAGGCAGATGCTTTTTTAAAAGGTAAAAGCAAAAAGATGTCAGCCTAGTTCATAGAATTCATTCCTAGCCATCCTTTAATGTTTGATGCTTTTCCAAACCTACTGCCCATGTGTCGTGTCCTAGCATGCATGGTTTTATATAGATCTCCTTCTGGAGATTAAAGTACGATACAAAGGTTCCCCATTTTAAAAACCATAAGTCAGCTCCTACACAAAAACTTGGAAGGAGTAGTTGGAGGCCAACCAGGTAGGCTTAGAGACTACTCATAGCTTTGTGTTCAGGGGTTCCCACATGCAAATTAGATCCCCCACAGCCCTCTGAGCTGGGTTTGAAACACATTTTCATTTTTGCACTGCTAGGGATTTGAACCCAGGTCTCAGACACTCAAGACAAGTGTTCTGTCACTGAGCTACCGCCCTGGCCCAAAAAGTAGGCACATATTTTACATGTAGGGCCCCAGGATTGATCACTGCCACCACAAAGTCCCCTCATAATTGGTGCATGTGCCCCCAGACCCCTTCGAAAAAATAAAGAAATGTAAAAATCTTTAGGAAACAGACCCATCTTAAACAAAATGCAAACTCCATAACATTTGGCATAATTAAGCAATAACAGATTTGAACAGATTCTATCTCAGGATCTCCATTGGGTTTGACATGTCAGAATGAAAAGCTGTAGCCACTAACATTTCCTACAGCCAGGATTACAAAATACCATCCATTGGAATCTCTTCGCCAGCCTTAGCCCATTTTGATGGCTTATGATTTTTTTTTTAATTTAATTTTGAGCCCCTCCCAGAGAAGCTCAGGGATTACTCCTGGCTCTGATCTCAGGGATCATTCCTGGTGGTTTTAGGGGCCCAAATGGGATGCCAGGGGTCCAACCTAGGTCAGTCACATACAAGGGAAATGCCCTACCAGGTGTACTATCACTCTGGTCCCCCAAACTTGTGACTTTTTCAAGCATTGACTTTTAGCATTTGACTTAAAGTTTTCCATGACTTCACAGACAAAACCATAACTCAATCTTTTTGCATGTGTAATAATCATGAATGGGAAGGAGGCGGTGCTAAAAATAAACAGATAAACCTCCTGTGTCTCTGGGCTCCAAAAGCTCTGTCTTTTGATCACCTCTGATACGCAGTACTTGCTCTGGAAGCTCAGAATCCAAGTTTGCACTAACCAGCTTTTACAACCCAGTTCAGACTGTGTACTGGCTGCTTGCACATCCAGGGAGAACAACTCAGGCATTTTGTAAGGCTGGATAAGAAGAGACTAGAAAGCATTTGCATGTTTTAAGTGGATCCATTTTTCTGTGACTATTTATAGCATGGATTTGAATGTTCTAAGTGGTTATAATTCACAAGGAAGTTCATCCCATCTTACCCTCTAATAGTTCATCTTTTGATATATGTAGAAGGAATCTTTGCTTGGGCACAATTTGCATTTAAGCTTTCAAAAGTATTGTTATTTAGGGGCTGGAGCAATAGTACTGTGAGTAAGATGTTTGCCCTGCACACAGCACACCAAGTTTGATTCCCAGCACCAAGTATAGTCCTCTGAGCACTGCCAGGAGTAACCTGAGTGCAGTCAGGAGTAAGCCTTGAGCACTGCCAGGGGTGACCCAGAAACAGACAAAAGAAACCAAAAGACCAATAGTATTCTATTTAGTAGATATTAAATATTAGCATATTATTTCTATGTAAGTACTATATATTATTTTTATTTTCATAATATAGACTATAAATTGATTATTAACATGCTATTAGATATATTTCATTATCTAAAACTAACCTATGATACATAATTATACTTGTATTCACAAATTCATTCTCACTGTGTAATATAAATGCCAACTGTTAAAAAAATGTGATTCCATCATCACAATGTCTTTTACATAGAAAATAATCAACTAGTGATTGAAAATTATTTTGTCCTTTGTAATATATACAGACCACAGATATTATCAAGATTTGCAAATCTGGACATAGGGAGAAAAGAGAAATAGTGAAATATGAAGTTGTCCAGTAAAGCAGCTTTACTTCCTGCTGTTGCTGGAGGCTCTGTGGACAAAGAAAAACTTTTGACATCTCTTTGGGGCTATTCCAGCTCTGGAAACAAACCCCAAACTGAACTCCTGCCTCTCAAACCTGTTCTCCCCATATAAACTCAAGCCAGAATCTTGATCCTTTTCCTCTCCCTCCTCTAGGCCTTTGCTAACACCTATTAATTCAGCCAGCCTTGGGTGAAAAATCCAGCTGATACTGGTGAAGCAGTGAGTTGGAGAGGTAAGAGAAGTTCCAAAGTGATAGCACATTGGGTAGGGTGTTTGTCTTGCACACAGCCAACTTGGGTTTAATCTCCAGCATCCTATATGGTCTTCTGAGCGTGCCAGGAGTGGTTCCTGAGTGCAAAGCCAGGAGTAACCCCTGAGCATGACTGGGGGGACACTCCCCCTTCAAAACAAAGAAGGTAGGAGGATGAAAAATAAAATGCACCTACAAGTGACTAGCTTACTTCTGCCTCCACAGCCATCCTCAAAAGGGAAGAAGAGAAACTTAGGAAGTGGCCCAGGGCTAAGTGCCCAGCACCAGATGGTCTCCAGAGCATCCCTAGGTGTGGCACCAGAGGAACCTGATCATGACCTGGAAGGCCTGGATAATCCCTGGCACCAAAGGGCTTGACATCATTGCCTACTTGGGCCCTTGAGTTCAAACACTGCCTGGTTGAGAATTGCTGGGAGTGGCCCCCTAAGTAACATTTGCACAGAGATGACTCAGTAGCTAAGAAGCCTGCTCGCCTTGTAAGCACAAGACCATGAGTATAATACTTGGTGCCACCCAAATATGCCAATCACGATACTGGCAACTCTGGCATCTGTGATCTCTGGCACCTCAAGAAATTTCTGGCACCACCTCTACCAGGTATGTATGAGCACCTCAGCAAAGGGGTGCAAACCCAGTGAGTACCAGAGCCAGGGGCAAATCCTGACCACTGCTGAGTGTTGCCCAAAACAAAAACAAAACTCAATAGTTTAGAAATTACTAAATCTAAGCTCTTCATATACCGTCATTAGAATTAGTTCATGGGGCTGGAGAGATAGGCTAGCCGGTAGGGCACTTGCCTTGTATGCAGCTGACTTTAGGTTTGGTCCCGTCATTCCATGAGTCCCTGGACACCACCAGGAGTAATATCTGAGAGCAGAGCCATGAAAAACTCCTGAGCACTGCCAGGTGTGGCCATAAAATAAAATAAAATAAAAAACAACAATAAAAGAAGTTGTGTTTTTTTTTTGTTTTGGACCACACCCATTTGACGCTCAGGGGTTACTCCTGGCTATGCGCTCAGAAATTGGCCCTGGCTTGGGGGGACCATATGGGACGCCGGGGGATCGAACCGCGGTCCGTCCTTACCTCTAGCGCCACCTTCCCGGCCCCAAAGAGTTGTTTTTATAGTGTTTATTTGGGCCACACAAAGTGGCACTCTGGGCTTACTTTTTTTGTTTGTTTTTGTTTTTGTTTTTTGGGTCACACCCAGCAGTGCTTCGGGGTTACTCCTGGCTCTATGCTCAGAAATTGCTCCTGGCAGACACGGGGGCCCATATGGGACGCCGGGATTAGAACCAATGACCTTCTGCATGAAAGGTAAATGCTTTACCTCCATTTTATTTCTTCGGCCCCATCAGAGGACCTTACGTAGTACAGAATCAAACTCAGGTAAGTCTCATGCAATGCAATCACCTTACCTGCTGTGCTGCCTCTCTGGCCCTGGTTTTGCTTTATTTTTTTATTTGAAAAAGCTTTCCTAAATCGTACTCAACTTCAAGTTTTGTGCCAGGGTCCTCAAATCCATTGGGCAAAGGATTCATGGAGCTATTAGGGAACCCTTTCTAGTTCCACATTATGGTTTTTTTGGTGGGGGGGAAGAAAGGGCATCCATTTTTCAGAAACCTTTCTCCATTAAATAAGTCACAGAATGTTTAATGTGAAGTGTCCATATGCTACATGTTTTTATAGGTCTTTGTTTTTTTTTTTGTTTTTTTTTTGTTTGTTTGTTTGTTTGTTTTTTTGGTTTTTGGTTTTTGGGTCACACCCAGCTGCGCTCAGGTATTACTCCTGGCTCTATGCTCAGAAATAATTTCCTGGCAAGCTCGGAGGACCATATGGGATGCTGGGATTTGAACCACTCTCCTTCTGCATGCAAGGCAAACGCCTTACCCCCATGCTATCTCTCTGGCCCAGGTCTTTGTGATATCTCAAAGAAGTCAATATCAATCTAGTGCATGTCACTAACAAGGTGACTGACTATGCCATGAGGGCCATCATCAGTGAATAAGCAGTTATTCTTTGAGGACTCTAGAGGTTCCACATTTTGGATCTAAATGACAAAGAACATGCACAAAGGGAATTCCAAGAACTAAGAAATGCAACTTTGTCAACCAATGTGCACAGGGAGAGGAGGAAGCCAGGGCTCTGGAAAAAGTCCAACAAAGAAACAGAATGGGATTGCTTTCCCAGAGTGAAAGGTGAAAGAAAGACCAATGTTATGTACAAAGGCTGAGAAAATAAATACTAATGATTCAAACAATGGTACTAGAACTCTTGCTTCATGCCAGGTCAAGGCAAAATACCTATCTGAAATCTACAATGAAGAAATATCTAGATGAAGCCCATCCTATAGGATTTGTTGACATTTGGTAAAATCTCAGAAGACATGAGATAGTTTGTTGTTTCTTCTTCTTCTTCCTCCTCCTCCTCCTCCTCCTCCTCCTCCTCCTCCTCCTCCTCCTCCTCCTCCTCCTCCTCCTCCTCCTCCTCTTCTTCTTCTTCTTCTTCTTCTTCTTCTTCTTCTTCTTCTTCTTCTTCTTCTTCTTCTTCTTCTTCTTCTTTTTTAATGATCTCATTGGGGCCAGAGAGATGGAGCACTTGCCTTGCACACAGTCAACCCAGGTATCCCATTTGGTTCTCAGAACCCACCAGAGGTAACCTCTGGGCACAGCTGGGTATGACCAAAAAAGTGAAAAGAAAAAAAAGACTTCATTCTGACAATTACTTTCAGATCTTTAATTATAATTGAATGAAAATAGAAAAGTGAGAAGCAATATAGTAACAGGAGTTAGTCTAGTGCAATTATCTGCAGGGCATACAATTCACAAGGCTGATTCAAACCAGAGTTGTAAGAATTATATGGAAATCTTGAAGATTGCCAAAGACCAGGGTTTGATTTAGAAACAGAGCATGGCTCAAATCATTGCACCATCCCCACATTCAGCCTTGCCTTCCCAGGTACTTATTCAGCAGCCTCATTCTAGGGTTCATGACGGCAGAGAGGAGAGTCAAACCAGAGAAGCCAGAGAAAACCAAGCAGCTTAATAAGCTACATCTGGTAGAAAACCGATGCGCACTCAACAAGATGTGTTCATGGGTAGTTTTTGAGTAGAGCATACTTAATCATACTTGGAGTGTATGAAAGGCCTGTGTGCTTTTTACTCATTCGATTCACAAATATTTATTAAGCACCAACTCTGCTCTAAGATACTTGAAATATATCAATAAATAAAGCCAAACTCCTTTCTGGTAGGGAGTGGAAGGGAAGACAGTAATTCATGTAATCATAAAGCATGCTAAAGAGTAGAAAAACAGGGTCCGGAGAGATAGCACAGCGGCGTTTGCCTTGCAAGCAGCCGATCCAGGACCAAAGGTGGTTGGTTCGAATCCCAGTGTCCCATATGGTCCCCCGTGCCTGCCAGGAGCTATTTCTGAGCAGACAGCCAGGAGTAACCCCTGAGCACTGCTGGGTGTGGCCCAAAAACCAAAAAAAAAAAAAAAAAGAGTAAAAATACAGTTGTTGTTGCTGCTGCTACTCTTTTTAAAAAGAGCAGAATCGTGGCCCGAGAGATAGCATGGAAAGGGCGTTTGCCATTCATGCAGAAGGTGATTGGTTCGAATCCCAGCAGCCTAGAGGTAAGGTACCTTGCATGCAGAAGGTCGGTAGTTCAAATTCCGGCATCCCATATGGTCCCCGAGCCTGCCAGGAGTGATTTCTGAGCATGGAACCAGCAGTAACCCCTGAGTGCTGCCAGGTTTGACCCAAAAGAAACCAACCAAACAAAAAAGATCAGAGTCAATAGCTAAAAAGTGACAACTGGAAGAGATAGCTATAATTTGAGAGGGAGGAGAAAGAGCAAGGACTTGAAGAAGCTGAAAGAATGAATCAGTTGGATATTTGGGGAAGAGGTACAGAAAGCTGGGTAGGCCAAGGCAGAGATCCTAAGGTGTGAAAATGTGGCTAAGAAGGCTGAAAAGATATTCCAAAGACGAAAGCCCTTCACTTCCACATGGCCAACCCAGGATCCATCCCTGGCACCACATATGGTCCCTCAAGCACTGTTAAGAATGCTCAGTGGAGCCAGGAGTAAGCCCTGAACACCACCGGCCAACACTCGCCCTGCCAAAAAGTTTTTCTTTGAAAAAAGGTCAATAGATTGACATCATGCCTTACATGATGCAGGAGGCCTGGGTTCAATACCTGGCACTGCAAGATGCCCCAAGCACTGCCCACAAGCACAGAGCCACACTGAGTCCCTGATCACTATGGGATGTGGCCCTTACTAAAAACAAACAACAGAGCAAGTCTCTCCAGAAACTTAAAACCAGTGTCTGGGGTGAAGGGAAAGCTGGAAGTGCACAGTACAATAAGCAAACTGGTTCGATCCCCCGGTGTCCCATATGGTCCCCCGAGCCAGGAGCAACTTCTGAGCACATAGCCAGGAGTAACCCCTGAGCATTACCGGGTGTGGCCCAAAAATAAAAAAAAAAAAAAAAAAAAAAAACAAAAAGCAAACTGCACATCCTCTGAGTAGTTCACTCCATAGACTCAGGCAGGAGGGAGAAGGGCATCCCCTAACACACAGCATTGGGGCATGTGAGGACACGTGTGTTAACAGGTGATTTCAGGGCCATGTGCCTTCTCCAGATCCCACTGGGGAATGAGTCTCAGGTTCCATTCTGGAAAGGGGCTTCATGAATATTCTAACATGCCTGCCTTCCTGCCCAGATTTGCTCTCAGATTTGGGCGTGATTGTCCACCAACGCGGAGTTGCTGAAGATGAAGCCAAAGATTGAACAGCACCAATGTCATGCTGTCCATACCGTGGGAGCTGCTGTTTACTTGCTGTTAAGTCTACAAAGAAACTCAGGAAGCTCATAGAATCCACGATGTGGAACAAAGAGCAAAGAAGGTCCTGGGACCAAAATATTGTTTGTAACAAGTGGGCAGGACTAGAAAGGGTCACTAGACTCCCTTAGCTTTGTGAACAGCACTTCACAGCACATAGATTTCTCATGCCTCAGCCAACTGGCCTGTCCTCATCTATTTCCCATGAAACTACACCATCAGAGCTCAGAGTTGTGGATGGACTGATGTATGAATCTGTTTGTTTTTGGTTTGAGGTTACACTCAAGGATTACTGGTTCAAGAGTTGGAAGTGGGTCACTCTCAATGGTGCTTAGGGGACCATAAAGTATCAGGGATCAAACCTGAGTACCTTTGCAAAACCTGAATTCCAGCACTTTTGAGTTCTCTTTCTGCTACATTATAGATCAACATACTTACATATGCTGTTATTCTTCCTCTCGTATTTATACCAGGATCCTACACATGAAGCATGGCATTATGTCACCACGCCACATCCCAGTCCAATCCACTTTCTAATATTTAGGAAAAATGCATTTTGCCCATCCTTATAATAATTATTCAAGCCTTTGAAAGGATGTTAAAGAATGAGGGTTAGAAAGGACAGGGGGGTAGGGGTGGGGATGGGCATTAAGCAATAGAATAGAGGGTCAGTTATTGACATTAGCCTTGCACATGGCAACCTAGGTTCCATCTCTGGCATCCCATGCACTGCTAAGAGTGATCCCTCAGTGCAAAGCCAGGAGTAACACCTGGACATCTCAGGTGTAGCTCCACAAAAGAAATAAAAGTGGGAAACGAGAGGGAAAAGGGGAGTGCAGAGATAGTATAGTGGGTAGGGTACTTGCACACAGAGGTTAACTCAGATTTGATCCCTGATAACTCATGGTCTCCTGAGCCCTGCCAAGAGTCATCTGAGCACAGAGCTAGAGTAAATACTAAGCACTGCTTTCTGTACCCCCAAAAAAGACACACATACAGAGGAGTCAGAACAATAGTACACCAGGTTGAATGTTTGCCTTACATGCTACTGTCCCAGGTTCAATCTCCAACATTCCATATAGTCCTGAGGCTGCCAAGAGCAATTTCTGAGTCAGAACCAGGAGTAACCCCTGAGCACCACCAGGTGTGTCCCCAAAACAAAAACAAACAAGAAAAGAGAGAGAAGGACCAATATATAATAAAATGGTTAAAGCACTTGCCTTGCAAGTAACTAACCCCAGTAGGAAAAAAAGAAACTTTTCTACAGGAGATAGGAGACTGAACACTGTAAAAATTCACACACACACAAACACACACACACACCACACAACACCACACACATTACACCACTACCATACTACACATATACCACAGCACACATGTATGCATACTCACACACAGTCTCCCAGAATGCACACCCCATCTGCCATGCTTTCCCAGACTTGCCATGGCTAGGGCTTCTTTGTTGGCTCTCTCCTGCCTGAGTTCACTCCAGCTTCATCAGATTCCTCTACCCAACAATTTTCGATAAAATACTTGTGGAAAAAATAGATATTGTTCCAATAATTATGGTGTAGAACACATATCCCTGGAGTACCAAAAAAACTGCTTATTTAAAATTGTGTTTTTGAGTAAAGAAATTCATACTCTATTTATTGAACACTCAACTATAAACAAAAAGCAGTAGGAAAAGCAAATGTACTCAAGACACAAACCCTGCGCCCGACGAAGTTGAATTCTGCCCAAGAAGGCTTTGCATGCTGGAGGCCCAGGTTCAGTCTCTGGCACTGCACAAACCCCTCAGCATCATGAGTGAGCCCCAAGCACAGAATCAGCAGTAGAACTGTTTGTCCAAAACAAGCAAACCAAATTAAAGTTATGAGTGGGAAAAGTCCATGACAGAAAAAATGCCACAAAGAGGTACAGAGGTAAGGCACTGTGACTCTTCTGAGAAAGTGCCATGTTATCTATCTATTCTGATGATCATTCATATTAATCAAAGTCAAACCAAAACATAATCGTTCTTCTGAGCAGAAAAAATTTACATTGCCTTTGTCAGAATCTTTTTTTTTTTTTTTTTTGGTTTTTTGGGCCACACCCAGCGGTGCTCAGGGGTTACTCCTGGCTGTCTGCTCAGAAATAGCTCCTGGCAGGCACGGGGGACCATATGGGACACCGGGATTCGAACCAACCACCTTTGGTCCTGGGTCGGCTGTTTGCAAGGCAAACATCGCTGCTGTGCTATCTCTCCGGGCCCTCCTTTGTCAGAATCTTCTTTTTTTTTTTTTTTTTTTTGGGCCACACCCGGTGACGCTCAGGAGTTACTCCTGGCTATGCACTCAGAAGTCGCTCCTGGCTTGGGGGACCATATGGGAAACCAGGGGATCAAACCGCTGTCCATTCAAGGCTAGCACAGGCAAGGCAGGCACCTTACCTCTAGCGCCACCGCCTGGCCCCCTTTGTCAGAATCTTATAGTCCATTCTCAGTAGGGTCCTTTGCAGAGTCTCCCAGGGGAAAAAAAATCACTATATTTTTCCTGGTTTGGGGAGCCATACCCAGGAAGGACAGGGAACGGAAAGAAAGGGGGAGAAAAGGGACAAGAAAAGGAAGAGAGAGCCCAAAGAGATAGCACAGCGGTGTTTGCCTTGCAAGCAGCCGATCCAGGACCAAAGGTGGTTGGTTCGAATCCCGGTGTCCCATATGGTCCCCCGTGCCTGCCAGGAGCTATTTCTGAGCAGACAGCCAGGAGTAACCCCTGAGCAATGCCGGGTGTGGCCCAAAAACCAAAAACCAAAAAAAAAAAAAAAAAGAAAAGGAAGAGAAATTAAAGGAATGGGAAAGAGAAAAGGGGAGGGAAGAAGAGAAGAGAAAATGAAAGGGGGAGGGAAGGGAATGAAGAAAAGGGGAGGGAAATGGGGAAGGAAGGAAGGAAGGAAGGAAGGAAGGAAGGAAGGAAGGAAGGAAGGAAGGAAGGAAGGAAGGAAGGAAGGAAGGAAGGAAGGAGATGATGAGAGAAGAAAAAGGAATGGCAAGGAGAAGACAGAACGAGAAATATTTTCTATTTGAAAAAAAAACAAACAAATTTGCCTCAACTCCCACAATTACAAGTGGCAGAGCCTGATTTTCACTCAGGGTAGTTTATATTCTTAGCCACTACTACAGAGTTTGAATTTAGCAGTTTGCCTTTCCCCAAATTTTTTCTTTTTTCTTTTTTCTTTTTTTTTTTTTTTTTTGGTTTTATTGGGTAATGCCCAGCGGTGCTCAGGGGTTACTCCTGGCTCTATGTTCAGAAATTGTTCCCGGCAGGCTCAGGGGACCATATGGGTTGCCGAGATTCGAACCACCATCCTTCTGCATGCAAGGCAAACGCCCTACCTCCATGCTATCTCTCCAGCCCACAAATTTTTATTTTCACTCTGGATGATCCCCTCATCTTTTCCCTCCTGGAATAAACCCTCCCAAGAGAACTGGGCTGCAACTTTGTCCTGTTTAGAATCCAGCACAGCTCCAAGGTAGGCACCTTGCAACCCCAAAACACTTCCCAGAGAGAGAGTCGTAGAGAGCCAGAACTGCTTCAAGAAGAAATCCATCCTACAGGAGTAGCTAATAGGACCTCGAGATACCCACAGCCTCAGTATTCTGCCACACGGACTTGCAGTTACTAATAAACAGTAGCACCCGTGAGCGCTCCCTGTCACCAAATCCTCCCCACAGGAACTGCACAAAGGCAACTTTGTCTGGAGAAGAGACTATGAAGATGGGCCTAATCTTGGCAAGGGCAGTGTACCCGTGTTATTATTTTTTAAAAGTAAATAGCACCAAACAAAAATGACTGAAGCAGTCTGTACTGAAGGCTCAGCACTATTATCAGCGTCCATGTGGAGCCCTCCTGGAAGGTTTTAAAGGCCCAAATATCCTAATCAGAAAGGCAGCAAATTGCATTGAGAATCAACTGAGGTGGCAGATCCTCTTTCTTTGTTTCACTGAATACTTTCTTCTCACAGGCATGATGAGAAATGTTTTACAAAATGACCCTGCCAGGCCTCTGTGCTCCTTTTTTTTTATTATTTCTCCAAGCTGGCACTTCCTTGGTCAGGTAGAGGCCTCTGGTTCCAGGTACAATGCCCTGTATTCATTACAGTCACTCACTGCCCACTGGCACAAAGTGTTAACTCTTGCTCACCCAGGTGTGGAGAGAAACCCCACAAGTTTCTAAACCTATCAGCAGGTAATGTGGAGCCCAGCTCGTTCCACACATATCCACCAGGAAGCCTTCTGCGTAGGCGCACTACAGGCCTCCATGCTACTAGAAACCAAACAGGGGCAAAGTAGGGAGTTCACACTGCACACAGCCAACCCAACTGGGTTCAATCCCCAGTGCCCTATAGAATTCCCCCAAGCACTGCCGGGGGTGACCCCGGAGCACAGATCCAGGTGTGCCACAAGCCCCCAAAGTGATGTCATTTTAGAAATCTAAGTTATAATCTCTGCTTTACTGGAAGGTGAATGAAGAGAAGTGACATGAGGGCCCGGAGAGATAGCACAGCGGTGTTTGCCTTGCAAGCAGCCGATCCAGGACCAAAGGTGGTTGGTTCGAATCCCGGTGTCCCATATGGTCCCCCGTGCCTGCCAGGAGCTATTTCTGAGCAGATAGCCAGGAGTAACCCCTGAGCACCGCCGGGTGTGACCCAAAAACCAAAAAAAAAAAAAAAAAAAAAAAGAGAAGTGACATGAAAAGACAAGGTTCTAAGGTAACCCTAACCATTTCCTCTCTCTCCTCTCTCTCCTCTAACAATTTCCTCTCTCTCCCCTCTCTCTCTCTCTCCTCTCTCTCTCCTCTCTCTCTCTCTCTCTCTCTCTCTCTCTCCTCTCTCTCTCTCTCTCTCCAGCAATCACCCTAGCAGTGCTTAATGAATCATATACGATGCCATGGATGACAATTCTTCCTGATTTGGTGACAATACCAATCAATCCTTAAAACCCTCAGAACTTCTCAGTTCTGAAATGTTTACCTTTATAACTGACAGCCATCCTATTAATGAAGAAAATGATATCCAGGGGCCAGACAGTACAATGGATAGGCACTTGCCTTGCACAATCAAGTTCAATCATTGAATTATATGATTGTAAGCCCTGAGCACCTCCATCTCTGTGGTTCTTTTTATTTATTTTTTTCTGGTGGGGTGGGGGGAACATGCAGATTGTGCATTTGAGCAGTGAGTGTCATTAAAGGGCTGGTATCTTCTCTCAATTTCCTTTCAGTTCTACCAAGAGTCAATTTCTTCATCTCCTTCCCAGGAGCTTCAATCTGCAGAACCTTAGGTGCATGTGACTAGCAGAAGGTAAAAGGGGACTATGAGCTTTGGATACCTACAACTGCCAGATCACCAGCAACTATGGGAGGGTGCTGCAAATCTCTGTGGCAGCTAGTAAAGTCCCTCCTACACGCTGTGTTTGAATCCGTGTGTTTCTTGGCCACATATTTACCCCCTGGCACATTCTTCTTCCACTTTTATTGAGCCATTCCTTCTTCACTCCTCCACCAGTGCAAACAAAAAGATTCTAAAGGTTTGGGAGAGGTGGGTACATTGACTTTGGGGATGGAAATAGATATGGGTTCCTCTACTGATGAAGGCAGAACAGAGTGAGAGAAGCAGAGAACCTCAGAACTCAAGTGCAGACCACCTCAGGGGTCTTTCCTGACCAGCTGTTTCAGGACCCCACTCAAGAAATTGCAGGGTTCTATCTCCCCGTAAATTCCACCAGTCAGAGATAACTCCAACAATTTGAAGTACCCGTGGATGAACAATCACTATCTCTGGGGCTTCTAAAGGCCTTTTTTGGTTTGTTTTTGTTTTGGGGCCACACTCTGCTCTGCTCACACTTGACTCTACACTCAGGAATTTCTCCTGGAGTGCTCAGGAGACAATATGAGATTCCAGGGATTGAACCCAGGTTGTCTTCCTGCCAAGTAAACTCCCTACTACTATTTTTTGTTTGTTTGTTTGTTTTTGGTTTTTGGACCATATCATGCAGCGCTAAAGGATTAGTGAGCTCAGAAATCACTTCTGGCAGGCTTGGGGAACCATATGAAATGGGATGTCGGGGATCAAACTCGAATTAATTGCATGCAAGGCAAATGCCCTACCGGCTGTGCTATAGCTCCAGCCCCTCTGGTTATTCTTTGAAGCAATCATTCAGCTTTGAAGAACACACTCCTCTGAGGGGTATCAAACCAGAAAAAAAAATCACTATCACTCTAAGACAAAGATTACTTCCAGGGGCCGGAGAGATAGCATGGAAGTAAGGCGTTTGCCTTGCATGTTGAAGGTTGGTGTTTCGAATCCCGGCATCCCATATGGTCCCCTGAGCCTGCCTGGAGCAATTTCTGAGCATAGAGCCAGGAGTAACCCCTGAGCGCTGCCAGGTGTGACGACCCCCCCCCCAAAAAAAAGGCAAAAAAAAAAGATTACTTCCAAAGGGAAAATAAATCTCTTAATCAGACCAGGAATTAAAGCATCTCAATACATCCTCAAAAAGAATCATTCAGGGGCTGAAGCGGTAAAGGTAAGGCATCTGCCTTGCAAGTGCTAGCTTAGGATGGACCTCAGTTCGACGATCTCCCAGCGTTCCATATGGTCCCCCAAGCAGGAGTGATTTCTGAATGCATAGCCAGCAGTAACCCCTGAGTAACCCCTGAGCGTCATTGGGTGTGACCCAAAAACAAAAATAAACAAAAAAAGAATCATTCCAACAACCAGTGTCAGCCTGCATTTATGCATTCATTGTAGGGTCATACATGTTTGGCACACAGATTCTAGATTCAGTCTAAACTTACCCTTTTTCTAAGTCTTAGGAATCTCAGATTTAAGCTCCTTAGTACATTTCCTCTCAGATTATCCATGCTTAGAACAACATGATTACAACTGCACCAGAACCTTAGTTCAGTTTTAAGGAAAATTCCCGGCCCCACCACCACCTGTGAACCCTATTCATCTCTTGGTTCAGGGGGTAAACAAAGCAGAAAGAGGTTGGGAAACTTCCCAGCCTCCTCTTCTTCTATAGTGGAGCATAGGCTTCACAATTATGAAGCCAGAGTTCAATTCCCAGCACTGCGCAGTTTTTCCCCTTTCCCCCCTCCCCACTACCAAAAAAAGAGGGGAGAAAAACAGAGAAGAAAAATACTAGAAAGAACCAAGAAATGTGACTCGGCAGCTGAACACTTGTCTTGCATTTGGTGCAAGGCCCAGGGCTTGATCCCCACGTGGCAAGCAAAAGCAAAAATTCAAATAACTTGGAATGTGCTGATAGAAACTAGTTTGAAACAGCAAATACTTTCCTATACCAGTTAGAACTCAATCATTCAGGACAGGATTTAATCTCCAGATCAAGAGTTAAATTTGGAAAACAAATCCATTCTGTAAGAAAATAATTTGTCAGACCAGAGCAATAGCACAGTGGGTAACACTCACCTTGCATGTAGCTAAACTAATCCAGCCAGGTTGAATCCCAGACACTCCTTATGGTCCCTTGAGCCCAGTAGGGGCTCACAAGTCAATAATTCAAGAGCACAAGAGTCAATAATAAACCCTGAACACCACCAAGTGTGACCCAAAAATGATAAAAGAAATAGAAAAGAATTCTGCCTACCATAACCTTGTCTAGTACTGCACAGTAGAGAATCCAAAAGATAAATTGAAAAAAAAAAACAAAACAGCACACACAAAAAAAATCTAAATTGACTATTAAAACTATAGATTGAGAATCAAAGATTGGGGATCAATAAGTTAGAGAGAGCATGTAAGAGCCCCTGATTTGATATCCCAAACTATATGCCTTCACCCAGCACTGCCTTGAATGACTTCTGAGCAATGAGTCAGGAGTAATCTCTGAGCACTGCTGGTTATAGTCCCCAAACCAAAAGCCCTTAAACTATGGAGACAGGCTGAAGTCAAATGCTGTTAAATTTCCAATCCACAACCTTCTGAAAATTCCATCACCAAGGAAAAATATATAACAAACCTCAACTTTTGTTTTATCTCCAAAACTCACCCCAAAACAGTCTTGGTCAAATGAATCGAATTTAAGTGCGGCATACACAGGGAAAGTAGTAGCACGGAGGGAGGCCAGCACCTTTATTTTTGTCAGTGTCTTTCTTCACGGGACATCCTGCAAGTTAATTAATAACGAAGCTAGACTCTTTAGGCTCCCAGTATAAAATGAAGCAATGAAGCAGGTCAAAAAAGAATGGACCAAGCTTTTCTTGTCTTCCTCCTGTGTCCCTTTCTGGCTGGCTTTGTTTCCTAGGGATTGCAGATCACCAATCTGACAAAGATTACCCTTTACACGGATAGCAGCCCAAATCACAAAATGCCATCTCACAGCGGCGTTGGCTGGAATGTGCTGCCAACTTGGACCCTTTTAGAATCAGCACCTGCAATTCTCACTTTTGATCTGACTGCCTTTGTGCTTTAAAAAAAAGAAGTCAGCAACTTAAAGTCTGTGTTGCTGATCCTTTGCTTGCCTTCCCTGAAAAAAAAAATCAAAATAAAAAATGTAATGCAAATGAAGAGTTAAAACTTTGAAAGTAGGCCTGGGGATATGGCTCAGCAGTAAAATCTGTATTCATTATCCTTGGGTTCATTATCCAGCATTGCAACAACAAACCATTAAAGTACCCCTTTCTCATCCACATTCCACTTAAAGAAAATAGAACATCACTTTAACATTTTTTTTAATTAAAAAAAAATTTTTTTTTAATTCCAGAAGTGGGAGCGATAGTACAGCAGGTAGAAAATGTGCCTTGGGGCCCGGAGAGATAGCACAGCGGCGTTTGCCTTGCAAGCAGCCGATCCAGGACCAAAGATAATTGGTTTGAATCCTGGTGTTCCATATGGTCCCCCGTGCCTGGCAGGAGCTCTTTCTGAGCAAACAGCCAGGAGTAACCCCTGAGCACTGCCGGGTGTGGCCCAAAAACCAAAAAAAAAAAAAGAAAGAGAGAAAGAGAGAAAGAGAGAGAGAGAGAGAGAGAGAGAGAGAGAGAGAGAGAGAGAGAGAGAGAGAGAGAGAGAAAGAGAGAGAGAAAGAAAGAAAGAGAGAAGAAAGAAAGAAAGAAAGAAAGAAAGAAAGAAAGAAAGAAAGAAAGAAAGAAAGAAAGAAAGAAAGAAAGAAAGAAAGAAAGAAAGAAAGAAAGAAAGAAAGAAAGAAAGAAAGAAAGAAAGAAAATGTGCCTTGCACAAGGCCAAGCCGTTTCAATCTTCAGAATCCCATATGGTCCCGCACGCCAACCAGGAGTAATTCCTGAGTGCAGAGCCAAGAGCACCACCCTGAGTGGTCCCAAAACAAAACCAAAGTAAATAAATGAATAAAAATGGAGGCACTATCTTTTAATCACTTTGATAAACCTCAAGAGAGAAGCCACGTCCCCAAATGATCTGGTGGGACAGTGCCTGAGAGTAACTGAACTTTTTTTGTCTAGTGAAAACATATATCATTTATTTGGAAAACTCCACTTTCCTTCATTTGAACTGCTTTCTTCAAGAGCCAAACGGGCAGATGGGACAGCTGTGAACGACTCAGGCTCCCCCCAACTCTGATGCAGATTGAACACTTAACTTTGAACCAGTGAGCTCCGACTTGTTGACAGCGTGACCTTCAGAGGCAAAAGAGGACAGGAAGACCCCCCTGGGTCCAGGCCCAACACTTGAAAGCGGCGCCTGCCCAGTTTCCTCCTTCTCCCTGGAATAATCCCAGCCTGTGCATTCATTCACCTGCCCCTCTATAAACAGCCCAACCATGTTTACAGGGGTGAAAAGCAAAACATCTCTTGCATGGAACAGATTTATTTCATCCACAGAGGTAGCACCACCATGGGGAGTGGGGGGTCGACGGGGTATGATTTTCACCCTCCCCCCAGAAAAGCTGAAGCTTTTAAAACTTTTCAAGAATTGATCAGACTCAAACACCAAACCCAAAGTCAACGACAACAGCATCAATACCCAATCTACAACAAGCGAGACACAGAGGGGAGCAGTTACACTAACAGTCCAGGGGGCAAAGAAGGGAGATAAGGGATGCATGCTGGGATCAGGGGAGGACAACACTGGTTGTGGGAATAGCCCTGATTTATTGTCACCATGTCCCTTAAATATTACTATTACTGTGAAAGATTCTGTAATTCACTTTGGTCACAATAAAAAATCATTAAAAAAGAAAACTTTTCAAGAACTGAACCTTCACCATAAAGAAATACCCCAGTGTCGGGGGGGGGGGGGATAAAGGTTGGTTAAAGGACAACTATAAAGAGGGGAGGAGAGAAGGATGAAGCACTAAAGCGACCAGAAAAAAGATAATAATAAAATGTCAACGGTGAGATGCCAAAGGGAAGAAGAAGACTCAGGGTGGTGCAGGCGTTGCTGCGGATCCCCCAAAAAACCACCTTACCTTTTGCGATGGGTTTGGTTGGAGTGGCCCAGTGGAGAAATGAAACACCATTCAGCGGCTGGAAGCAACAACCTCAAGCAGCTAGGAGGGGGACCAGCCACAATGATGGGGCCTCCCTCTTTTTAATGTAAAAGCAAAAAAAAAAAAAAAAAAAAAGGAGTGTTCAGAGACTGACTTCCCACCGAGCCGCTGCTTAAAGTCAGAGAGCGAGCGAGTTGGGAGGAGGCGGAACACACACGCCTCCAACCACCAAGCCTCGGAATGGGCAATGAATGCCCCAACCTGGCTGGGCCCACCTGGGGGAACCCCGCACTCCCCTCCACCCCTGGGGACAGCTGCCCGGAGCCTCGACTTCTCTTCTCAGGCCGCAGAGGGGCTCATAGTCAAGCGGAACGGTGGAAGCAAGGTGTCCCCCAACAACAAGCCGTGTCCCCCCTGGAGCTGGGGCTGGAGCTGCTTCGGGAACGGGCTGCACGCAGGCCGGCGGCCACTGCGCTGCTCTGCGCCCCGGGGAGCACCGGCGGCTCCTGTCCTCTCCCGCGGCCGCTCTTCCCGGTTCCCTCCGCCTCCTCCCCGCCTCCCGAGCCATCCTCCTCCCACGAACCAGGTTGACTCTCGTCTACTCCCTTCCCTTAAACTCACCAAACCAGATTTGGGCTCCCAACACCGGCAACTTCCCGTAAATCTGCCCTGAAATTTTATCCTGCTCTCTCTCTCTCTCTCTCTCTCTCTCTCTCTCTCTCTCTCTCTCTCTCTCTCTCTCTCTCTCTCTCTCTCTCTCTCTCTCTCCTCTCTCTCTCTCTCTCTCTCCTCTCTCTCTCTCTCCTCTCTCTCTCTCTCTCTCTCTCTCTCTCTCTCTCTCTCTCTCTCTCTGTCTCTCTGTCTCTCTCTCTCTCTCTCTCTCTCTCTCTCTCTCTCTCTCTCTCTCTCTCTCTCTCTCTCTCTCTCTCTCTCTCTCTCTCTCTCCTCTCTCTCTCTCTCTCTCTCTCTCTCTCTCTCTCTCTCTCTCTCTCTCTCTCTCTCTCTCTCTCTCTCTCTCTCTCTCTCTCTCTCTCTCTCTCTCTCTCTCTCCTCTCTCTGCCTCTCTCTCTCTCTCCTCTCTCTGCCTCTCCCGGCTGGCCACAGGCCAGTGCAACATTCCTGTTTGGTTTTAAGGAGCGCAAAGATACCTTGGCTGAAGGTTACAGGAAAAGAAAAATAATAATAAATAACAATAAGGGGGAGATCAGATCTGCCTAGATGGGGCAAGAAGTGGGCACTTGCATGCAGATGCACTCAGGGGAAAAAAATTAAAGCGATCCCAGCCTGTTTGCAGCATCCCTTGGTAGCCCTGATCTGGGGACCCCCAGAAGAGGGGGCACCTGCTCCACCGTGACACAGCTGGCCGGATCATCCCCCGCAACACACACACACACACACACACACACACACACACACACACACACACACACACGGCTGGCCCTGCCTGCCTGCCAGCCTGCGTCCAGGCTGCTTTGCTCGGAGAAGACAAAAAGCAAAAAGCAAAGCACCCCGAGGAAGAAATCAGCAGCCGATTGATCGGTGCCCACCCGCACTCCCTGATTGTCCACTCCAGCCTACACAAACCCAACTCCCACACCGGATCCGGATTCCCCCCTCCCTGGGAGTCCTGAAGTTGTTGGAGCAGGTCGGATGTGACCTTCCTTACCTGCAGCGCCGAAGCCACGCCACGCCACGCCACGAGCCGAGGCCGGAACGTCACGCGCGTGGAGCCCTGACCTTTGCCTTGGCCTTGGCCTTGGCCTTTGCTGGGGCCTTCGCAGTGGGGTCTGGGGTCTGGGCTCCTCGCGCCTTCAGCAACGCTGGCTCATGCTAATGCGCTGTGATCTGAAGTTACAGCTGGGTTTCTAGAAAGGGAACCCCAAAATAAATAAATAAATAAACAAATAAATAAATAAAAAAACTGCCTACCTGCTGACCAAGTTCTTCTCCCTCCCTTCACCTGGTCCTGATCTCTGGGGAGTTGGCTCTCAACGCCCCCCATCCCAGCCCCATGTCCCCCCAAGAAACCCCCTTCCATCTGCGCCCCACCCCTTGGGCCTTCCTTACCTGTTTATACAAGAGCCCAGGCGCCTCACGCATTTCAATGGAGCTCTTAAGCCTGTTTCTTGGGAGGCGCGGAATCGGCCCACAGGAATCGAATTCGGTGACTAAACAAACGCCAAGAGGAAGCAGCTTCGGCCGGCACCACCAGGAACCTCAGGCCGAGTTGTGATTTCGGGTTGCAAAGTCACGCAACTAAGAACTGGGGGGAAGGGAGGAGAGAAGTGGGGGGAGGGAAAATAAAAACTAGAAGTGCTGTTTTCTGGGTTTCACAGGCCAGCTTTAGGGAAGGACTCAACCCCCACCCAACCACCCCTCCAAGAAACCTTTTCTGTTTTTAAATGCTATTTAAATGAAGACTACACACGAACTGCTCAGAACTGTTTCCGGCACCTGGTGTTATCTGGCTTTTGATACTGCTAGTATTTACAAGAAGCCTTATTTTAAATTCTCTTCTGAATGGGAGAGGGAAAGAGAGGCTAGTCACTCACAGACCTCTCACTCACTGGGAAAAACATGGGGCAGGTTCTTTTGTTTTCTTTTTATTTGTTTGTTTGTTTGTTTATTAAAGCCTCGGTTTCTAGAAGATTCTAGAGCTGGGATGTTTGCAACCAGTTTTCCTTGGCTGTGAATGGCCTTGACTACAATAAAAAACAATAGAGAAATTAAGTTGCTGTACAGGTGTGTTGATTTTTCATCTCACTTTAAGGGACCAAGATTGATGAGGTAAAGATGAAATTCACTGAACAGGGGACTCAGGGACCTGGATTCCACCCTGGACGTTTGTTGGATTTTAAATGGAAATAAAAAGCCTTAGATTTGCTATGAGGTAGGAGAATTACTTCTCTTGTCCAGCGAGAAAGCCTGTATTGTACAAAATAGTAGCCGTTACCCTATGAGAGGGTCATAGTTTCAGACTGGGGAGAGTCACCTATCAGTGTGACATTCCAGCGTGGGAGCTGCTCAGCAGGTGACTTAGACTTGGTCACCTGGAGACCAGCCTTCTGCCACCCCAATCTCCTGCAGGGTGTGGCCTCCCACAACAAAGTTTCCCAGTGTAAAAAACAGGGGAAGTGATTTTAATACTCCTCATGAATATTTAAAAGTGATCAATGAAGGCAAAAGTGGGGATACTTTTATTAACCACTTTCTACTTTGTTTTGTTGTTGTTGTTTAGGGCCACACATAGCAGTGTTCAGGGCTTGCTCCTGGCTCTGCACTCAGGAATCACCCTGGAGGGGTTGGGAGACCCTATGGGGTGCTCAGGATTGCACTCAGGGAGGCTATGCAGAAAACAAATGGCCTATCAGCCTGCCCGCTGTGCTATCGCTCCAGCCCCTCATTAACCACTTTTAGAAAAAGAAATCACTTGGAGAGATTGGAGAAATAGAATGTATTTGCCTTGTATGGTCCCTGAGCACCACCAGGTATGATTCCTGAGAATAGAGTCAGGAGTAAGCCTTATAGTTGAATGTGCTTCCCACCAAACAACAACAAATCTGTTAGGTTTCCTCCTGGGATCGAACAAAGAGAGAGAGAAGTCCAATCATAAGAATTTTTATAAATCTAAGGTGGTTGGTTCAAATCCCGGTGTCCCATATGGTCGGTCCCCTGTGCCTGCCAGGATCTATTTCTGAGCAGATAGCCAGGGGTAACCCTTGAGCACCGCTGGGTGTGACCCCCCCCCCAAAAAAAAAAAACCCAAAAAGAATTTTTATAAATAAGAATAAGAACTTTTGGGGCCAGTTAGATGGTGCTAGAGGTAAGGTGTCTGCCTTGCAAGCACTAGCCAAGGAAAGATCACGACTGCGGTTCAATCCCCCGGTGTCCCATATGGTGCCCCCCCCAAGCCTGGGGCAATTTCTGAGTGCTTAGTAACCCCAGAGCATTAAACGGGTGTGGCCCGAAAAAAAAAGATTATAAAAAAGAATAAGAACTTTTATAAATTTTTTTTAGAACTTTTATAAATTATCTTACCACTTTCATCTGCCTCATTTCATCTAAGTCTTACCAGTTTTATGAGCCATTTTATTCCCATTTTGCCTACAAAGACACTGTTAGTGGTCAGTAAGTTCAAGATCTCACTTAGCTGTGAGACCAGGACTAGTTCTCAGTTTTAGTTTCAATCCAAAACAGCCCATTCCATTTGAGGGGGCAGGGAGAATGGCTCAGGGGTTAAGGCACCTGTCTTGCAAGCAGCTGACTTTGTTTGATTCCTAGCGCTGCATATGGTCCCCAAGCAAAGTAAGCCTAAGAGATAGGTCCTTGAGTGCAGAGTCAGAAGAATGCCCTGAGGTGCTACCTTTGGGGATTGAAAAATTATGCCTGCAATGCATCCAAAAGATTTCACATTTTATTTTTAGTCTTATCTATGGGGCAAGTTTTAGCTAAAAACATTTTTTGGTTTTGGATTTTTTCCTTGTAAATACAAGCGCAGGTTAACTATTAATAAGAAAATACTCGATAGTTTTGCTCTCTCTCACTCTCTCTTTCTCTCTTTCTCTCTTCCCCCTCATTCTTCTCTGTCTCTCTCACCTCTCTGTCTCTCGCTCTGTCTCTGTCTCTCTTTGTCTCTCAGTCTCTCTCTGTCTCTGTCTGTCTCTCTGTCTCTGTCTCTCTCTGTCTCTCTGTCTCTGTCTGTCTGTCTGTCTGTCTCTCTCTCTCTCTCTCTCTCTCTCTCTCTCTCTCTCTCTCTCTCTCTCTCTCTCAAGATCAGCTGTCTTTAGGGATCACTCCTGGCTGGGGTGCCAGGAATTGAACCTGGGTTGTCCATTTACAAGACATGAACCCCTATATTATCTCTTAGCATTGCCCTACTTTTTTTTTTTTTTTGGTTTTTGGGCCACACCCAGTAACGCTCAGGGGTTACTCCTGGCTATGTGCTCAGAAGTTGCTCCTGGCTTGGGGGACCATATGGGACACCGGGGGATCGAACCGTGGTCCGTCCAAGGCTAACGCAGGCAAGGCAGGCACCTTACCTTCAGCGCCACCGCCCGGCCCTATCATTGCCCTACTTATCTATTTTAGTTTTGTTTTAATTTTGGCTTTGAGCCACACCCAATGGTGCTCAAGGCTAGCAATGCTTAGGGCAGGAGTCCCCAAACTACAGCCCACAAGCCACATGGATATTTATTCATTATCACAAGGACATTTATCAGACCTACCAGGTGTTTTTGCTACTGCTGCCTGTCCTGCTTAGCAGAGGACTCATCCTGGGTAAACAGTGCACATGTGTGGATTGTGAACAGCACTCTTCAACTCCCTTCCTTCTCTCTGTCTCACCTCTCCTCCTCTCAGTCTTGGGCAGGGGTCCTCAAACTACAGACCGCCCAAAGCAGGCCTATATTTCCCATTAAAATACTGGTAAGTTTGTTGATTTCACTTTATTTTTCCTTTATTTTAAATATTGTATTTATTCCCATTTTGTTTTTATTTTTTTACTTCAAATTTTTTTTTGTTTTGCTTTTTTGTTTTGGGGTTACACCCGGCAGCGCTCAGGGCTACTCCTGGCTCTATGTTCAGAAATCACCCCTGGCAGGCTCAGGGGACCATATGGGATGCCGGGATTTGAACCATCTACCTTCTGCACACAAGGCAAATGCCTTACCTCCATGCTATCTCTCTGGCCTCCCAATTTTTTTTAAGCCTACAACACCCTATATTCCCAAGCGGTCTCCCATCCAAGTACTAACCAGGCTCGACCCTGCTTAGCTTCCGAGATCAGATGAGATCGGGCGCGTTCAGGATGGGAAGGCCGTAGACTACTTCAAATTTTTATTCCTGTTTTTTTACTTCAAAATAATTTTTTTACTCTTTTACTCCCATTTTATATGTGCAGTGTGCACCAGATTTTTTCATAGGGTTTTTTTAAACTATAATCAGGCCTTCTAATAGTCTGAGGGACAGTAAACTGGCATGGCCCCCTGTTTAAAAAATTGAGGACCCCTGGCTTAGGGATATGTGATGTCAGGTATCAAACCAGAATCAGCTGTGTGCAAAGCAAGTGCCTTACTCTCTGTACTATCTCTCTGGCCCCCCCAATATAATGTTTGTTATAAGTATTATATCAATAATGCTTTACCCAGTGGTACTCAGGGACCATGGGGTTCTACAGATAGAACTTGGGACTCTGCACAAGCTAGGTATATGTTCTATCACTTGCACTGTCTTCCCGGTCCCTCAGATTTAAGTATGAATTCTGATTTTACCCCTTACTTTTATGATACTGGCAAAATGCTTACCCACTTCTTAGCTTCATTTTCTTCCCTTATAAAATGATAACTAACTGTCTCCAAATAAGAGCAATGTGAGATGTGAAATCTCAGCATACTTCCTGGCACATTGGAAATCCTCAAGAAATTATATTTATTTTTGTCCTGGGGAGGTGGTTAGTTTGAAGGGGGTGGGGCTCTGCTCCACTACAATATTCAATCCCCATGTTGCAATTTAACAATATCTTCACTTTGAGACACCATTTATCTAGAGCAAGTTTCATTCCTTTGCTACAAAACAAGGGAAAATCACTCTCCTACCTCCCCTTGTTTAATGACACATTGTTAGCTTTGATCATAGGTGACTATGCAAGGGAGGTGCTGACTGACCTCTCTCACTGCACACACCCAGTCAGGGAACCAATTGTGGTTTCTTTTCCTTAAAAATTTTTTTCTTTGTTTTGTTTTTCGAGCCACACCCATTTGACGCTCAGGGGTTACTCCTGGCTAAGCGCTCAGAAATCGCCCCTGGCTTGGGGGGACCATATGGGACGCCAGGTGATCGAGCCGCAGTCGTGATCTTTCCTTGGCTAGCGCTTGCCAGGCAGACACCTTACCTCTAGCGCCACCTCGCCAAAACCAATTTCTTCACCAGTGTCCACTTCTATCCACCACTTCCCTCCCATACCCAGCCTAATTCCTTTTCCTTTTTCTCTTTTAGGCACTGTGGGTTACAGTACTGTTTCTAAAAAGGTGTCATGCAATCACTCTACCTCCTTTTAGCACCCAGACCTCAGTCAGAGTGACACTTCCCTCTATTATTGTCATAGTGGTCCCTTCCCTGACCTATCACACTTCCCTTTCCAGGACAAACTTCCTACTAAGGACCAGTTCTCCTGCTCTCTGCAATTCCCTTCTATGTTTCTTAGTATCATCCTTCATATGACAATTATTTATTTCTATATATGCAGCTACAGTAGCTGTTACAAGTAACTAAGAGTTGATTCAAGCATAAAGGCATATGTGCACTAGTTATATGCAAATACTATTCCATTTAATATAAGACTTGAGCATCCATGGATTTTGGTTCTTAGGGAGTCTTTTTTTTTTTTTTTTTGGTTTTTGGGCCACCCCCTGTGACGCTCAGGGGTTACTCCTGGCTATGCCCTCAGAAGTTGCTCCTGGCTTCTTGGGGGACCATATGGGACACCGGGGGATCGAACCGCGGTCCGTCCTAGGCTAGCGCAGGCAAGGCAGGCACCTTACCTCCAGCGCCACCGCCCGGCCCCCTTAGGGAGTCTTTAAACAAAACTTCACACATTCTAAGGGAGGAGTCTTATGTTACTAAGTAAGTATATCACCCACTGCTTAGATTGGGGAACAGAGGTTCTCAAAAGCTGTTTTAAGTTATAAGTAAGGAAAGCAGTACCAGAGTTTCTTGTATGTATGTAATTGGGGTGGTGATGGTGATGGAAACTGTGACTATATCCTGTGTTTACTCCCAGCTCTGCTTAGGGGTCACTCCTGGCAGTGCTCAGGGGACCATATATTGTCATATATATATTGTCAGGGATTAAATCCTGATTGACATTTTTCAAGGTGAATGCCATACCCACTCTACAGTCTCTCTGGCACTAGATTTTTGTTTGTTTGTTTCGGTTTTGTTTTGAAGTCACACCTGGCTGTTCTTAGGTAAATCCTGTCTCTGCAATCAGGAATCACTCCTGGCAGACTCAGGGAACCATATGGAATTCCAGGGATAGAACCTGAGTCACCCACATGCAAGACAAATACCCCACTTGTTGCTCTACTGTCTCAGCCCCAAATCCAATAATTTTTTTTGTGTGTGTGCTTTTTGGGTCACACCCGGCAGTGCTCAGGGGTTACTCCTGGCTCCATGCTCAGAAATTGCTCCTGGCAGGCACGGGGGACCATATGGGACACCGGGATTCGAACTGATGATCTTCTGCAGGAAAGGCAAACACCTTACCTCCATGCTATCTCTCCAGCCCCCCAATAGTTATTTTTCTTTTTGTTTGTTTAGAAATAAAAAGTTGGGGCCGGAGAGATATCATGGAGGTAGGATGTTTGCCTTGAATACAGAAGGACGGTGGTTCGAATCCCGGCATCCCATATGGTCCCCCAAGCCTGCCAGGAGCGATTTCTGAGTGTAGAGCCAGGAGGAACCTCTAAGCACTGCTGGGTGTAAACCCCCCCCCCCCAAAAAAAAAAGAAAGAAAGATATTGCCCTTTGGTTTGGGGATTATACCCAGTGGTGCTCAGAGGATCATGCAATGCTGGAAATGGAACCTGGAACTCCTTCGTGCAAATTCTAATCCTTTTCCCAGCCCTGTTTATTTGTCTCTCCTTTAAGCTAATCCTGGCTCCTGGAACTGTGGGCACCCTGTTTCTATACACATATAAGGGGCAGACTCAAAGAGTTCTCAAAGATCATTCTAACTCATCATTGTAGCTGGAAAGAGGATCCAGAGATTTTGGCCATTTCGGGACAATTCTCTTTGGAGGCATAAATGTCCACAAGCCACCAAATCAGAGAGCAATATCCTCTGAAAGTGATCTGTACTGGCCCTTTCTGTCCTCAGACTAATAAAAGGGCAACAAGTTACAGAGCTCCAAGTGAGCAAAATCCAAATTGGCATCCTGGAAGCCAGAGATGCAAGGTCTTAGAGCACCTGCCTGTCAAGCATGTGGTGACCAGTTCAAACCCCCAGTGTCCTTCGTGCACTAGTGTGCTGCCCTCAGCACCACCAGTTACTTCTGGTGGTCTGATATGTAAGATCATGGCAAAAAAGAGTATAACCTCCAGCAAGAACCACCTCTGAAACAGATGTACTAATACTCAGGCCAGTAAGTACACCCTGAAGAAACACGTGTGACAGCACCAGTCAACCCTGGCTAGTCTGTCACATCACTTATGCATCACATCTAAGAGTGTGGCCCACCACCACCTGCTGTGACACAGGGCAAGCCCCAAACGTAAGGAAGGTCAACTTCAAGGAGTACCAGGGCTCAGTAAGTGCACTGGATGTATACCCCTATATGCACCACCATTAGGCGTATGTGACCCCAACTCTGCTACAATAACAGCAGCAAAGGAGAGAAGGTGGAAGAGGGAGTTGGATTTTTTTTGTTTATATGTTTTTGGGCCACACCTGGTGGTATTCAGGGGTTACTCCTGGCTCTGTGCTCAGAAATCACTTCTGATAGGCTCAGGGGTCCCCAGGTTGGCCATATGCAAGGCAAATGTCCTACCTGATGTGCTATCTCTCCAACCCCGGAACTGTTTTGTTTTTTTTTTTTTGGGGGGGGGGTCCAGTCCCAGCAGCGCTCATGGTGGGCTATTTGCAAGCCTAGGTTGGCCGCCTGCAAGCCCAGGGCTGTTTTTCTTTCTAACTTTTGGCAGTAATGTGGCCATTTTATTAAATTCTGTAAGCCTCTGTTTACTGTCAATAGCAATACCCGTCCTTTGTAAATTTTTTGGGAGGGGTCATACCTGGCAGCACTCAGGGGGTTACTCCTGGCTCTGCACTCAGAAATCGCTCCTGGCAGGCACGAGATGGGAGTGGGGGGGTGGAGACGGGGGGGGGGGGGGACCATATGGGATGCCGGGATTCAAACTACCATCCTTCCTGGATCAGTAAAGCAAATGCTCTACTGTTGTACTATCTCTCCGGTCCCATGTGAATTTTCAATTAATCTTATTTCTCTCTCTCTCTCTCTCTCTCTCTCTCTCTCTCTCTCTCTCTCTCTCTCTCTCTCTCTCTCTCTCTCGGAAGACATTTGTTTTGGGGGCTACATCCTGAAGTGCTCAGGAGATCATATAAAGGACAAAGACTATGCACTACAATGATGTGCGAAGTCTAAGCAAGGCACCTAATTAATAAATAAATGCAAAGGGCCTGGACCAGAACAGCAAGTAGGACGCTTGTCTTGTGCATGAAACCTGGGTTTCATCTCTGGCATTCCATATGGTTCCCCAAGCTTCCTAGGAATAATTCCTGAGCCCAGAGGCAGGAGTGACCTCTAAATCCTGACAAGTGTGGTCCCAAAACAACAATAATAACCAAAACAAAGGCAAACAACTTAGAACAATACCTGTGATCTGTAATTACTGGATAAATGTTTGCTTTATTTCTGCTTCTCTAATTTGATAATTATTTTCTCTATCTAGATTAACCACTGATATAGGGAGAGTTAGAACCTTCTGTTACTGAGTTCTTTCCTTTTTTTATGTCTTTAATTTTTTTAGTTGTATTAAGCTGTGATTCCAACCCCAACAGAATGTGGGCTGTCTTCCACCAATGTTACTGAGTTCTTAGGGGAGCTGAACTTTTAATATGTAAAGGGGTATCTTCTCAAAGGCTATCTGTTCTTCACATTTCCTTCATTTTCCCCTGAAATAGAAAAACTATTGCTGAATCGACTAAAATTGTCAACCTAAACTCAAACCACTTTCTGCTGAGGCCAGTGGTATTTTCCCCCAGAGAGATGAATACAAAAACAAATGCCTTAGGGCCAGAGCAATAGCACAGAGAGTAGGAAGTTTGCCTTGTATGCAGCCAGTCCCGGGTTCCATCCTTGGCATTCCATATGGTCCTCAGAGCCTGCCAGAAGCAATTTTTGAGTGCAGATCCATGAGTAACCCCTAAGCACCACTGGGTGAGGCCCCAACACATAAATAATAAATAAATAAATAAATAAATAAATAAACAATTAAATAAATTCCATTGCATTTTGTTTATTTGGGTCTTGGGGTCACGCCTAATGATGATCTGCACCAGAACTACTCCCAGCTGGGTGTTAGGGGGATCCCTCCCAATAGTGCTTGAAGGACCATGCAAGGTGGTGGTGGGGGGATCAAATCTAGGTCTTCAATATCAAAGCATATGCTCCAGCCCTTTGAGATATCCTCTCAGCTCCCCAAAATCCCTTTTTTTAAATCTAGAGCATACAACATGACCTAGAGAGACCTCTTATCCCCAGGTTTCCACAGCTTCTCTCCTCATGGTGGCCACAAACCACCTATAAAGACTTATTTTAAAAATTCTTGCTGAAAGGGGACTTCTGAGAATTATGTTATGGGTGATTATCCTTCCACTGTAACTTTACCTTGTCCTCTTTCTTTGCATCTTTGTTCTCATAATTAAAAATAAAAAAATTAGGGCCCGGAGAGATAGCACAGTGGTGTTTGCCTTGCAAGCAGCCAATCCAGGACCTAAGGTGGTTGGTTCGAATCCCGGTGTCCCATATGGTCCCCCGTGCCTGCCAGGAGCTATTTCTGAGCAGACAGTCAGGAGTAACCCCTGAGCACTGCTGGGTGTGACCCAAAAACCAAAAAAAAAAAAAAAAATTTAAAAATAATTTAAAAAAAAAAGAAGAAAAAAAAATTCTTGCTGAAGAGGGGCCAGAAAGATAGTATAGCAGCTAGATGACATGCCTTGCACATGATTCATCCAGCTTTAATTCCCTAGCATTCCTGCCACATGGTTCCCTGAGCCTGCCAAGAGTTATTCCTGAGTGCAGAGCTAGGAGTAACCCGAGCACTATCAGATGTGCCCCCCCTCCCCCAAAAAAAGTCTTGCTGGAGAGACAGTACAAAGGTTTAGGCACTTGCCACACACACAGTCGACTCAGTTCAATACTTGGCACTTTATACAGTCCTCCAAGCACTACCAGGATTAATCCCTGGTAGTGCCTGGAATAAGCATTAAGCACAACTAGGTATAGTTTCCTCCCCCCCCCCCCCAAAAATAATCTCTTCATAGAACAGACTAAGAGATAGTACAGGGGGCCCGGAGAGATAGCACAGCAGCGTTTGCCTTGCAAGCAGCTGATCCAGGACCAAAGGTGGTTGGTTCGAATCCCGGTGTCCCATATGGTCCCCCGTGCCTGCCAGGAGCTATTTCTGAGCAGACAGCCAGGAGGAACCCCTGAGCACCGCCGGGTGTGGCCCAAAAAACAAAACAAAAAAAAAAGAGAGAGAGAGAGAGATAGTACAGGGGTTTAGGCACTTGCCATGTACATGGCCAACCTCAATTCTATTCATAACCCCCCCCAAATTTGCCATCCCCAAATGATCCCTGAGCATAGTCAGATGTGGTCCACAAACAAAAAAATCTTTTTTTGTTTTGTTTTGTTTAGTTTTGTTTGTTTTCTTTGGGCCACATCCAGTGACACTCAGGGGTTACTCCTAGCTTTGTGCTCAGAAATTGCTCCTGTCTTGGAGGACTGTATGGGATGCTGTGGTTTGAACCCAGGTCTGTTCTGGGTCAGCCACGTGCCAGGCAAATACCTAACTACTGTGTTATTGCTCCAGCCCCCAAATCTTTCATTTTTGAGGGCTTGAGAGGTAGTACAGGGATTAGAGATACATGGTGTTCTGCAACCCATCTCAGTTCAGTTACCTACATCAGGCCCCCCCACCTGCTGTTACCAGTAGGTGTGACAGGAATAATCCCCAGTACCAAAGGGCCTGACAGTACCATATCTTCAAGGCCTATACTGAAGCCTTCTGATCTGATTGTCTAAGAATTCCTGGGAGTGGTTCCCAGGGCCCCCGGTGCACTGCTTTGAAGGTTCTCCCTACCTCCAGATCAAAACTTTAATTTGGGAGCCAGGGAGGCAGTACAGTGTCAACATAGGATGACCCATGTCTGATCACTAGAACTCCATGGCCTCTGAATGCCTCTGGCTATAGGTCTGCACGTCCCCAGCACCACCCAGGGCAGCCCTCATGATTCGAGAGGCCACTGGGTGGCCCGTGGTCCCCAGCTCTTCAGGACTCTAGCAGCTTCCCATCCTTGGGGTCTTGCTTAGAATTGTGGGCCCATTTGGCCAGCTGACCAAGAGTGGCCCCTGGGTCCCATAAGAGTGTGTGTGTGTGTGTGTGTGTGTGTGTGTGTTTACATGTATGTTTGGGGAGGCATACCCAGGAGTACCCAAGAGTTACTACTCCTGGCTCTACACTCAGGAATCACTCCTAGCAGACTGGAGGACCAATGGGATGCAGGAGATCTAACTAATCCTGTGCAAGGCAAATGCCCTTGTGTAATTGTTCTGGTCCCCTATGAGTACTTCTTGAGAACACTACACCTCCCCTGAAAAAAGAAAACACTTTAATTTGAAATTGTTTCAAGAGTAGTAGATATTTCATAAATTTATATCTGTTTAAGGTTTCTGTTCAATCTTCTCAGATCTTCCCAATTACGCACAAACTCAAGAGTGGTTTCTCATGAGCATTCTTGAATATGGAGGATTTAACCTCTGATCTAGTATGCAGGTAGCAAGTATCCTTAAGTCTGAATCCGGGTTGGGGGTACCCAGAACTCTGGAAGAAGTTCTGGCTTGGCAGGGTTTTATTGCTGACCCATAGGAGGCCCCTCACTGAATCTTAAAAATGCACTGAGTTCACAGAAAAGGGAATTAAGTATAGCAGGGGTTCACTCGGAACATTCATCTCCCAAGCCAAATCCTTCATTCGGAGAATAGCCTTCAATGCCAGGCGCCCCTTGACCTTCCTCCTTCCTGCACAAACAGCTCGGCCCCAGCCCGCCTGCTTAGAGGGGAGTTTTCCCTACTGCCCCTTCCCGCTGGGCTGGAAGGAGAACTAATGTAAATGATAGGCCCTTAAAGGCCCACTCAAGACAAGAAATCGCTTTGTTATGGCAACACATGCTGTTAATTCCTTTAGATCCCTTTAAGACTTGTTCCCCAAGAGAGAAGAGCCCCCATTTCTTTATGTTTTATAATGAAAAAACAGTCTCACCTAAGAAGCTCCATCAATCAGCAATAACTCATCAAAACAGATTGTCCACAGAAAACTGCTCACATTTTTGCAGAGCTGAGCACTGTGGCCAGACACTGTTAGGAATTTTACCAGCATTAACTATATAATCCTCACATTGAACCCACAGAAGAGACTGTGAGTGACCCACACTGGGTGCAATAAGTCCCCAAGTAAGGCCCACACTAACAAGACACAGAGTTAGTTTTGGCTTTGGATAGTAGCCTCCAAGAACCAGTGTTTAGGGTTTGATGGTACCCTGGGGACCATATTTTATCCTCCTACACACACACACACACACACACACACACACACACACACACACACACACACACACTGCATATGTGTCTACAGGTTAAAATGCATGTGCTCCAAATCATTGAACATCCTCTCAAGCCCTTAAACAAATTTTTGGTGGGGTTTTTGGCCACATTCGGTGGCGCTCAGGATTTACTCCTGGCTCTGCACTCAGAAATCAGTCCTGGCAGATTCAGGGGACCATATGGATGCCAGGGATCGAACTTGGGTTCATCCCAGGTTGGCCATATGCAAGGCAAACGCTCTACTGCTGGGCTATCTCTCCAGCCCCTTAAAATATTTTTGAATACACCATGGATATCACAAGGAAAATGCAATAGTTCAGGAAACTATCTAGTTCTCGATGCCCAAGTCATTTTCTCTCTACTACCAACTGTGTCTGTGGGCAAATACATAGTGTTGAAATGTATCTGGATAGAGTATTTTGCTTTTGGTGGGTTTTTTTTTTTTTTTTTTTTTTTTGGAACTGCTCAGGAGACATGTCTAGAGGTATCAGGGGAATCATAGTATGCCACAGATTGAACCTGGGCCTCCTGCATGCAAAGCATGTGCTCCAACCCTTTAGGGATCACTCCAGCAACTATAATTAAGGGTTTATTTTGGACTTACATGGTAGGGAAAGAGTATTTTATTGTATACATTTTTTACTCCACTCTTCCCCTATTGCTCTTATTGTTATGATTGGGAAGGAGGGGAAAAAAGAGGGCTCTTCTTACTTAAAAAACTTTGAAATACGGATGCTTAATGAATTTCCTCTGGTCTTGTCAACAGCAGAAAGTTAGAAATACCTTGAGTTTCTCTCTCCTTTTTTTTTTTTTTTTTGGTTTTTGGGTCAGTGCTCAGGGATTATTCCTGGCTATCTGCTCAGAAATAGCTCCTGGCAGACACAGGGGACCATATGGGACGCCGGATTTCAAACCAACCACTTTAGGTCCTGGATCGGCTACTTGCAAGGCAAACGCTGCTGTGCTATCTCTCCGGCCCCTAGTTTATCCTTTTTTTAAAAAAAAAATTTTGGTGGGGAAGGGGGCACACCCAGAAGTGCTCAGAGCTAATTCCTGCCTCTGAACTCAGGAATCACTTTTGGCAGGGCTCTGAGAACATATGCAATGCCAGGAACTGAACCCATGTTAGATGTGTGGAAGGCAAGCGCCTTACCCAATCTACTCTCTTTGCAACTCCTCAAGAGTTCTTCTAGGGGTTCTAATGTTGGGGATCCCCAGGCTTCTATCTTCTTGGAACTTTGGGACAGACTTACTAGATGTGAAGCTCCTTTCAGATACAGTTTGGCCACTGAATTATTTCTATTTTCCTTTTGTTTACCATCCGGATATTTCCCTTTCCATGGGAAAGGCCAAAATGCTGTTTCAGAAAACTCTTTGCTAGGAGGGAGATGTGGGATGTATGCTGGGAACAGGGGTGGAGGGAGGACAACACTACTGGTGGAAATGCCCCTGATTCAATGTCACTATGTACCTTAAATATTACTGTGAAAGATTTGTAATTCACTTTGATCACAATAAAAATATTAAAATAAAAAAAAAAAGAAGAAAACTCTTTGCTTACTGAATGATGATGACAATGAAAACCGCCTTCTCCAGCTGGCAACCAGAATTACTGCCCTGTGCTCTGGGCAACTAGTGGGAGACAGGACGCTTAGTTGGCCAAGGCACAAGGGAAAGTCCAGTCTCCTATAATTTATTGGGTCTGTGGCAAAACATCTCCCACAAGTGACAGTTAGGCCATGTTCCAAGGAGGCCTCGCTGGAGCAGTATGGGGGTGAGGAAGCATCTTTTGTGGCCAGCTCTATTCTTATAGGGAAGAAGTTCCAGAATATGTCAGAGCACCCCATCAGGGAAGCCCTTCTAGTTCATTTCCAAAATGCACAGACTGATAATGCAATGCCTGCTGGGAAGGCAGACAATTCTGCTGGAAGCACAGGGAGCTGCACTTGGCAGATCCAAGAGGACATAGGAGCCTGTCAATCAAACACTTCCTGGGGCCAGAAGTCAGTTCAAAGCTCTGGAGCATGTGCTTGACACGTGGACACCCTGGGTTCAAATTGTGGCACAACTTGGTCTCCCATGCACTAATGGGTCTGAGTAATAGTAACCCCTCCCCCACTAAAAGAAAGGATAAAATGCTTTCTAGGTCCCTGTTGTATTTTATTTGTTTTGGAGGTCACAACCGGCAAAGAACTTTCTCCTGGCTCTGTTCTCAGGGGTCACTCCTGGAAGCCATGTGAAGGCTGGGGATAGAATTCAAGTCAGCTTCATGCAAGGCAAGTGCCCCATTTGCTGTGCTTTCTCTCCAGCCCTCTTCCTGCTGTGTATTCGATTATACTTGGTATTGGGACTCAGGGTGGCTCATGAAATCGTAACTTACAAATTGATGGGGTAGTTGAGTAAGCACAGACAAGTACTTGGATAATTGTTTATAAAGAATTTTCCAGAAGGGTGGAGTGATTTTTTACATCAGGTAGGGCACTTGCCTTGCATGTAGCTGACCCATGTTTGATCACCAGCACCCTATATTGTCCCCTGAATTCTGCCAGGAGTGACCTCTGTGCAGAGAACCAGGAGCAAGCCCTGAGTACAGCCAAGTTAATGATACCCACCCCCCAAATAAAACAAAACAAAATGTTCCAGTAATTCTGTGTGTGTGTGTGTGTGTGTGTGTGTGTGTGTGTGTGTGTATGTGTGTGTGTGTGGTGAAAAAGGGTGGAAATTACCTGGCAGTACTCAGGGCCTCTCCTGGAGGGACTTAGAGGACCATGTAGTACAGTGTTGGGGTCGAACCCAAGCCTCCTGCATGCAGAGCAGCATATGCTCCAGCCCTCTAAGCATCACCCCAGTCCCTTAGGTAATTGCTTTAATAGCACAAAAGCCCAGCTCTGCCCGGGAATATAGAAAAACGAATAGTTTATGCACCTCCCTGGAGGTACCAACACTCCTCCATATTCTATGCTAGCAGAGATGGCTTCTCTCATTTCACTACTCCCCCTGCCTCTATGTCCTGTCAGGGCCTTAGCTCTGCTGACACTATAACTCAGCTGTCCAGAGCCAGACTTCCATTTTCTATGCAATAGAGACCCATCACTCAGAAAGGCATTTTAACCAGGATCTCACTTTCCTTGTCTGTGGTTGAATGGTTCGTGGGGGAAACAATGGTTCAGAGGTAGAGCATCCAGGTGCTTCCTCCAAGCTTCAGAATCTGGAATCTTCTGCAGCACAGACTAGAGGTGCCTTACTCACAGTATTACCTGTGCATATTACCTGTGCATAATTACCTTGTGTACAAATTCTTGTGTACAAATCACTATAAATTACATCACAGTTTTTTTAATGAGAGAATCCAACGCTAGGCAAGCTGGAAGGGTACCTAGAAGCTACCCCCTTCCTCCACCCCACTTCTCTGCTGTTTGGTGCAATAATTCGTGCTTTGGTTTAGGGGGAGGTTATAGGCCTCACCTGGCCATGCTCAGGGACTGGCTCTGTACTCAGAAGTGACCACAGGCAGTGCTCAAGGGACCAACCATATGTGATCTAACTATCTGAGAATCTAAGAAGGGTCCGTTGAGTGTAAGGATAGACCCTTATGCAGACAATAACTAGCTTGCCACTCTGGTGAGGGTTGCACTCTGATTGCCCCAATAGAGATAGTTTCAGAAATTCAGCCCACCCCCACTTTTGGAGGAGGGGCACACTGGTGGTGTTCAGGGATAATTCCTGGCTCTGCACTCATGAATTACTTCTGTCAGTGTTTGGGACCATATGGTGTATTGGGGATTGAACCTGGGATGCCCAGGTGCAAGGTAAATGCCCTACCTGCTACAACTATCACTCTGGCCCATTAAAAATTTTTTTTTAATTTTTAATGTTTAATTATGAGAACAAAGATGCAAAGAAAGAGGACAAGGTAAAGTTACAGTGGAAGGACAATCACCCATAAACAGAATTCTCAAAAGAAGTCCCCTTGCTGATATCTGAACTTTGAACTTTCAGCCAAAGAACATTAAGAAAAATAAAACAGAACCCATGTACAATTACTTTGTCCCTTAACCCCCCAGATTGTAGTACATAATATTTCTTAGCAGCACACAAAGCAATCTAAAGCCATAAAACTTATGTGACTCCTTAAACATTGAAGGCAAAGTACCTTTTTACATTTCTATGCACATGCATATTAGTTTAAGTTAACCTCAAAAGTTTAAGTGAGTTGTTTTTCTTTTTCTTTTTTTTTTTTTTTTTTTGGGCCACACCCGGCGGTGCTCAGGGGCTACTCCTGGCTGTCTGCTCAGAAATAGCTCCTGGCAGGCACGGGGGACCATATGGGACACCGGGATTCGAACCAACCACCTTTGGTCCTGGATCGGCTGCTTGCAAGGCAAACACCGCTGTGCTATCTCTCTGGGCCCTGAGTTGTTTTTCTTAAGGATTAGAGTCAAAGGAGCACAGTAAAAACGGTGTTAGAGTGGCGATTATTGTTTGCATAAGCCCACCAAAATATGAGGGACATGGAAAGGAAAAGCCTTGGCTTAAATACAAGTAGACCTATCCCTGAAGTTTCCTGGCATAAGACCAACTCTAGGCTTCAGGCAAACTAGTTTGTTCAATCCAAGTCATTGTCTGTAGAGCCATTACACTTTTATTTTTCAGTCTCTGTTGTCGGTATCATGTTTCTGTATTAAAGATCCTGGAATCTGGGGCCGGGAAGGTGGCGCTAGAGGTAAGGTGTCTGCCTTACAAGCGCTAGCCAAGGAACGGACCGCGGTTCGATCCCCCGGCGTCCCATATGGTCCCCCCAAGCCAGGGGCGATTTCTGAGCACATAGCCAGGAGTAACCCCTGAGCGTTACCGGGTGTGGCCCAAAAACCAAAAAAAAAAAAAAAAAAAAAAAAAAAAAAAAAAGATCCTGGAATCTGCATATCTTACATTGCAGTCAGGATGGTGTGGAGCATCCTCTCGTTTCACCTCACAATTAAAGGGCAATGCAGAGAGCCCTGTCCTGTAAGCAGGTCATTGTTGTTGTCAAGTCTTAAAGAAAAAGTTTTTTTAATGATTTGATGTTGGAACTAGACTAATATTGAAGCAGGTAGGGCATTTGCCTTGCATGGAGCCCACCTGGGTTTGATCCTCAGTATTCCATATAGTCTCCTCATCACTGAATGTAGAGCAAGGCGTAACCTCTGAGCATGATTGGGTGTAGCCCATAATTTAAAAAAGTTGATGAAAGGATCAGAGATAGTCCAATGAGCAACACACTTACCTTGACCCAATCAACCCTAATTTAATTGCTTGCACTGCATAAAATCTTCTGGGTCAGGAGTAACGTCTGAGCATCACCCAGTGTAGCTTTAAAAACAACAACGGGGCTGGAGAGATAGCATGGAGGTAAGGCGTTTGCCTTGCATGCAGAATGATGGAGGTTCGAATCCTGGCATCCCATATGGTCCCCTGAACCTGCCAGGAGCAATTTCTGAGCGTAGAGCCAGGAGTAAGTCTGAGTGCTGCCAGGTGTGGCCCAAAAAACAAACAAACAAACAAACAGACAAAAAACAACAACAACGATAACGAAAGTTTGATGAATGAATAAATGACCCTTTATTGGCATTACCTAGCTATTGTCATCCTTGTTTCTGCAGCAAAAAATTGCAAGCCATGTTCCTGGACTGGTCCTTATTCAGGGGACTCTCTAGCTATGCCTTAGGAAACCCTTCCCCAGGACTGAGGATTGTGATCTTCCTGCAAAGACTCTCTTGTTTGTTTGTTTTTGTCTTTTTTTTTTCGGGCCACATCCGTTTGATGCTCAGGGGTTACTCCTGGCTAAGCGCACAGAAATTGCCCCTGGGTTCGGGGGGCCATATGGAATGCCGGGGGATCAAACCTCAGTCCTTCCTTGGCTAGTGCTTGCAAGGCATACACCTTACTTACCTCTAGCGCCACCTCGCTGACCCCAAGACTCTCTTTTAGTACAGGACAAGTCTCCAGGCTGACCTACCCAGGCCTTTAGGAATCTGTGGAATAAATCTGAGGCAGAGAAAAAGAACTGCTTGATGGGGCTAGACTCGCAGGGGTCTCAAACTCGCAGCCCTCGTACAACATTTTGTGGCCCTGCCCTAGAGGAATCTTTTTCTGTTTTGTTTTGTTTTAGTTGTTTGGGTCACACCTCCCAATGTTTAAGGCTTACTACTGACTTTGCACTCAAGGATCACCACGACTTTGCTTCCTGCGGCCTGCAGGTAAATTGAGTTTGAGACCCCTGGAAAAGTAGGGCTCTTACCTTGCATGTAGACACTCCAGGTTCAATTCTATGGTATCTATGGTATTCTATGGTAATTCCTGAGTGCAAAGCTAAGAGTAACTCCTTAGCATCACTAGGTGTGACCCCAAAACAAAAACAATTAAAAGCACTACCTGGGGCCTGATGGCCCAGGAAAGTTGCTGCAGTGAACCCCCTGGACAATTCAAAGGTGCCATCAGTTCAGAGAAGACCTATTGTCTGGGTCATTTTTCATCACTGGCTGAGAACCAGCTCTTCAGTAAGCAAAGGGCTGGTTTATGTTCAGACTGAGATAGAGGCCCGAAGAGGAATCTCATGCGGGGTTAGAAGGGGATAGCGGTCAGTGGGGTTTCAGCGACTTTCTGGGCTCTGCCCACAATATTATTTTAAAATCTCCCTCTGCCAAGGAAGACCCATTGGACAGCTTCCACCTGGCCCTCTGCCATGTTAGGTATCAAATAAATAGAAACACACATTTCAGAGTAGGACAGGAGAGTTGGTCTCCCTTGCTATGTAGAAGTGGAAGTGAATGAAGCTGATCACAGTGTGTGTGTGTGTGTGTGTGTGTGTGTGTGTGTCTGTGTGTTTGTGTGTGTGTCTGTGTGTGTGTTGAGGGGCAAGGAGAAGTGCTAATAGATGAGGCATCAGATTGTCAGTGGAAATTAGAGAAGCATCAAGGAGGATGTGGAGAAGGTTAGTAGAAACATCCAAGTCATTTATTTTTCTTTCTTCCTTAAATTTTTTTTCTTTAAATTTAGGCACTATATTGGGACTGCAACCATGGCACAAGCGATAGGGCATTTGCCTTGCACGCAGGTGACCCAGGATGGACCATGGTTTTATCTACCCACTGTCCCATATAGTCCCCTAAGCCAGGAGTGATTTCCAAGCGCATAGCCAGGAGTAACCCCTGAGCATCATCAGGTGTTGGCCAAAAAAAAAAAAAAAAAAGGAAAAAGAAAAAAGCACTATAGTTTACAATACTATTCAAAATAAAAGTTTCAGAGTCCGGGGCTGGGCGGTGGCGCTAGAGGTAAGGTGCCTGCCTTGCCTGCGCTAGCCTTGGACGGACCACAGTTCGATCCCCCGGCGTCCCATATGGTCCCCCAAGCCAGGAGCAACTTCTGAGCGCATAGCCAGGAGTAACCTCTGAGCATCAACGGGTGTGGCCCAAAAACCAAAAACAAACAAAAAAAAAGTTTCAGAGTCCATAAGGCTATTATAAGAGCTCAGGTGTTTGTCTTACATGTAGAAGAACTTGGTTCCATCTTCAGTACAATAAACGGTCCCCTGCCTTGAATGACCCCTACACACAGAGCCAGGAGTAGTTACTAAGCACTGTGGACACGGGAAAATACCCTAAATAAATACCTAAAATACCTAAATAAATGATGATAATGATAATGTTAAATAAAGTTTCAGGCCTTCAAGTTCCATCACCACATTCACTACCAGAACATCAATATCCTTCCATCAGATTCTCAGGGTTCCCTCATGTCCCTCTCAATAACTCCCTCCAAATGCATTTCCATAGGTTGGCTCTCAGGACCTGTTCTCATTGATCATTTGTTACTCCCTTACTCTGTTTCTTTTTATCTCACATATGAGGGAGATTATTCTGTGTCTGCCCTTCTCCCTTTGAGACGCCACTCAGCATGACACCCTTTCGCTCCATCCACATTGTGAATTGCATGATTTCATCTTCTATATATGAGAAGTATTCCACTGTTTATATATACCACAATTGTTGGTGTATTTGTGTGTGTATGTGTTGTTTGTTTTCTTTTGGTTTTGGGGACACACTTGGCTATTTTCAGGGCTTATTCCTGGCTCTGTTCACAGGGAACACTCCTGGTAGGGCTCAAGAGAATATATATGCAGTACTGGAGACAAACCTGGACTGGTCACATGCAAAATAAGCACAATAACCCCTGGACTCTGTCTGGTCCAGCACCACAGTTCCTTTATCTACTCATCTGTAGTTAGACTCTTGGATTGTTTCCAGATCTTTGCTACTCTGAATAGTGCTGCAATGCAGAGAAGGTTGTTGTGGGCAGGCCTGTGACCCATATTCTCTCTCCTAGCAGTCATTATACTCTTAAGAGCTGGCACCCAGTTGAGTACCCAGAAGCTTAAGTGACTTACCAAGCTCTCCCAGATAGAAAGGCATGAAACCCAGGTTTAAGTGTCCCACTTCTAAGGGTCTGAAAATGCATTCTTTCAAAACACAGATGACCACAATCATTTGACTTAAGCCCCGTGCTCTAGAGTCAGGAGCCATTTCAAAACTCAAACTTGGGGTATGGATCCTTTTTTCTTATTGATTTTCTTATAAATTTTCTTATAAATTTTCTTATAAATTCATCATCTTTGGGCCCAAGTAAGCAGTTATTACACTATGGCAAAAAAATGTTATATGTTTTTCTATTTCTGTAGAGAATGCCATAGTGATTTGTTTGTTTGTGATCCATTGCCAGAGGTGCTCAGGACTTACTCCTAACTCTATTCAGGAATCATTCCTGGTCATGGTTAGAGGACCATAGGTGATACTAGGGATACAATCAAGGATTACAATATGTCACTGTGATTTTTTTTATGGATTCTTTAGGGTTTTCTACATATGAAACCACATACACAGACACACAGACAGACACACACAGACAGACACACAGACACACACACACACACACACATACCTATGACCAGAGAGGTGCACAGCTGACCTGGGTTTAACCCTTCACACAGTACATGGTCCCCTGAGAACCCTTAAGAGTCATCCCTGACCACAGAATGAGAAGTAATCTCTGAACACTGCCAGGTGTGGCCCCAAAGCAAAACAAAACAAATGTTTTTAGAGGCTCAAGTTTAAGGAAAGATAACTTTAGGAAAATCTTCAGATTGTAAATAAACAATCGGCTAGGTTTCAAATGTGCAAAGAGAAGAAAGGACGAAGGAGTTGAAAGCCTGGAATCCAAATGTTCCTGCTTCCTAGTCTTGCTGCCAAACACAAAATGACGAAGTATTATGGGGTTCACAGATCCTGCCCAAGTTTCAATACCACCCCAAGCAGGAAGACTTAGGTATGTCACCAGAAAGACTTAGGTATGTCTCCTTACTGCCCTGAGACAAGAGCAACAGCAACAACAACAAAAAGAGGGGAGGGGGAAGAGATTCTGTCTTGACAGCATGATTTCCAAAGAAGCCTTCTGGTCTCATGACTGTGATGTCTCAAATGTCACAATTGTGTAACCTGCTGATATTTAAAAGGATCCTCCATGCCACTGCGTAGGATTAGAAGATAATGCTTGTTTGTGTTGGTGAAAGGGTAGAGGAGAGATAACTTGTTCTTGAACAAAGAGAAATGGAAAGATGCTTGGAGAGAGAGCCAGGACACCTGGGTTCTTCTGGCTCCTTTGAACCTTTGTGCTTTCCTCTGCCTTTGCCAGAGAACAGAGTTGGGTGGTGCAGGAAGAGAGGTTCAGGACTAGCCTGTGGAAGCTTTCAAGGAGGCAGGCAACTGAGCACCATTAACAACTGTGGGGTTGCAAGATGCTGAGTCAGATGTCAGTCCAAACCAGGGCTTCTTCTTCTCTTTCAAATCTTTCCTTTGGGTTCTAAGAAACGAAAGTGGGGTTGGGGGAAGGATCCATAAATGGTAAACACAAAAGAGGCAAGCAACGCACACAATTTTATTTTATTTATTTATTTATTTATTTATTTTTTTACCTCTTGTAGTGGTTCTCAGGCTTAGTCCTGGCTCTGCAGTCAGAGATCACTCCTGGTGGGCTCAGGGACTATATGAGATTCCAAGATCAGGGGCCAGAATGGTGGCGCCAGCGGTAGGGTGTTTGCCTTGCGAGCAGCTGACCTAGGACGGACCGCAGTTCCATTCCCCTGAGTCCCATATGGTCCCCAAGCTAGGAGCGATTTCTGAGCACAGAGCCAGGAGTAACCCCTGAGTGTCACCAGGTTTGGCCCCAAAACAGAAAACAAACAAAAAAGAAAAAGAGATTCCAAGATCTGCGCCTGATATTTGCAAGGTGAAAGTACTATTGCTCTGGACCTAAAATGTCTATTCTTTTATGTACCTGTACAAAGGAAAACAAAATAGATAAAAATGAAATAATGTGGGGTAGATGGGTGGGCTACAGTACTTGGGGACTCTTTCTGTCTCTTTGCTCTAGTGACTAATCATGCTCAGGTGGGGATTGAGTTGGGGTTAGCCAAATACAAGGCAAGCCCCTCCTCTACTCTCTTACTCTTTCTGGCCCTGAATCTGGGCTCTTTTCAAGAGCAAGTGGGAGACTCTGGTCCCAATTGCTCAAATGGAGAACATGCCTGGGGCTCAATCCCCAGCTTCCCATTCCCCTGCTATCTCCAGGGCACCATGAGGGTAATTCCACTACCACTTTTTTTTCTCTGCTTTGCTTTCTTTCAATTTCTTTTTTTCTTTTAAATAAAAGAGGATGTGGGAAAGCAGATGGCCGAGCAGGTGGCCCAGCTGCTGGGAGGACCCATATCTCTCTCTGTCTACAGAGGATTGCACTTCCTTTTAATAGCCCAGCAGTGGGACAGACAGACAGACGTAGATGCTAATGTGAAGGAACCTCTGACACAGCTGGCCAAACAAGCCCATTTTTCCATCAACACCAGGAAGTCTCAGAAGGCCAACCAGAAGGCCCTAGAGCTGGTCAGAAGTACAGGCAGAGCAAGGAACCCCACATTTCCTCCCTGTTCCTGCAACTGCCTCCTTGACACTGCCTTCACTGACGCACACACACACAGCTCATTTCTCACCTGCGCACAGATATCTTTGGTAAGGGATGATCCCAGAGTATTATTCATAGAAATACTGCCACATGCACAACTCTAAGCACTTTATATACACAAGCTTATGAATTCTTCCAAACTCCCTTGGAGGAAAGGATCATTATCTCTATCTTTCAGGGACACTGAGAGGCTACGTGATTCACCCAAGGACACACAGCTAGTCGATGGTAGAGTCAGGATTGGAGCCCAGGCAAGCCAGCTGTTCATGTTCTCATCTCACACAAACACAGACAGAAATGATCACTGCCTATAGAAGAGAAAGGTGGAAGAGGCAGGAGACTAAGGCTGTATTTTCTCTGCAAATCATAGCAAACTATGTAGAATTTACCATACACTTGTTATTTATCCAATAAAAGAACTGAAGATAAAACAACTAGTGTAGGTATGTTTTATTTTGCTTGGGTTCTCACCTGAAGATTTTTATGGGCTACTCCTGATTCTGTGCTCAGGCATCAGTCCTCATATACTTGGGAGATACTGTATGCAAAGCCTGTTCTCAGCCTTTGGTATACTTTCTCTGGTCCTTAGTATAGCACCCTTATAAAAATAGGGGCCTAGCAATAGTACAGTAGGAAGGGCTCTTGCCTTGCACACAGTCAACCCAGCTTCACTCTCTTACATCCTATATGATCCCCTGAGCTCCATCAGGAATGATTATGAGTGCAGAGCCAGAAATACGCCCTGAGCATAACTGGGTATGGGCCCCCAAACAAACAAAAATATTCTAAAATGCATAGTGGTAATGGTGTGGATATACTTAAAAATAGTCCATTGAGGGGCCAGAGAGATAGCATGGAGGTAAGGCATTTACCTTTCATTCAGAAGGTCACTGGTTCGAATCCCAGCATCCCATATGGTCCCCCATCCTGCTAGGAGCAATTTCTGAGCATGGAGCCAGGAAAAACCCCTGAGCACTGCCGGGTGTGACCCAAAAACCACACACACACACAAAAAAAGTCAATTGTACATTTAAACATGCATTAAGTGATGAGATCTGTGTACTATTTACTACCAAATTAATATTTCTTCTTATTTTTTTAGGTGTGCCTAGTTACAAGTGACAATGCTCAGGAATTACTCTGGCTCTGCATTTAGGAATCCCTCGTGGTGGGTTTGGGGGACCATATGGGATGCTGAGAATTGAATCTGGGGTTAGTCTCATGCAAGGCAAACATCCTACATGTTGTTCTATCGCTCCAGCACAACAAAAATGTGTTTAAAGTAATAAGTGTTCAAATCCTAATCCATCCCAATAATTTATAACTTTTTTGTGTGTGTGTGGTTTTTGGGTAACACCCGGCAGTGCTCAGGGGTTAGTCCTGGCTCCAGGCTCAGAAATTGCTCCTGGCAGGGGAGGGGAACCATATGGGACATCAGGATTCGAACCCATGACCTCCTTCATGAAAGGCAAACACCTTACCTCCATGCTATCTCTCCGGCCCCGATATGTTAAAAGTATTTACAATTCATACCACAACCAAAGTTTGTTTTGTTTTCTTGATTTCAGAGGTGGGAAGTTTGGTCAGACACTGCAGTGCTCAGGATTTACTCTTGGCTTTGTGCTCATTCCTGACATTATCCAGGGGACCATAGTCAGTGCTGGGGATTCAAACCAGAGTCAGCTGCAGCCAGAGCAAGAGCCTTAATATTCGTGCTCTCTCTCCCACCTCACATGATCAAAGTTTCTAAGGTAATTTACACCAATTGTTCTGGAGTAGTGCAAAGTGAAAGATAATGGGGTGGGCCCGGAGAGATAGCACAGAGGTGTTTACCTTGCAAGCAGACGATACAGGACCAAAGGTGGTTGGTTCGAATCCCGGTGTCCCATATGGTCCCCCGTGCCTGCCAGGAGCTATTTCTGAGCAGACAGCCAAGTAACCCCTGAGCACCGCCGGGTGTGGCCAAAAAAAAAAAAAAGAAGAAGAAGAAGAAGAAGAAGCTTAAAATCAGTCAGGGTAGACGTATTGACACTCCTGAAACAGGCAAACACTCCAAATCAACCTCTAACCCCTTCCAAAGTTGGTTGTTAAACATCTACCAGCAACGTCACTGATTCAAAACAGTGCAGCCAAACAGAGTTCCCTGAAAGGACCCTTCAATCCCCCCTCAAACAAAGAAAGACTAATTATCACCTTGCACAGAGGGCAGAGGCCCAGGAAGGACCCGGCGATTAGACATGGCTTCTCAGCCTCTGTTTCCTTAACCAAAATAAAATAAATACTCCTGACTGCTCGGTCCACTGCCAGCAACCTCTCGTGTTCTAATCTGCAGCCCCTGTTTGCAAGAGCTAATTACAGCGAGGAGGGGGTGGAATGAGGGTTTGCAAAGCAAAGGTTCTTTGTGTTCCGAGTGCAATGATGGTTTAGTCAACCCTGAGAGGATTCAGCAACTGTGCTTCTCAGAGCAGGAAGCTGAAATCTCAGTTGGTTGCATGCGACTTTCCTCCTTTCTACGTGAATCAGGTTGTATGAATGGAAGTTGAGATCACTCCACCCTCTCAGGCCCAGCCTTGCCAGTTAGTATTTTCTGTTTTTTTTTGCTCCGTGAGTTGACTCACCAGTCTTAGGAGAGACTGTTGGCTCACACGTCTAGCTCTGATATCATCAGAGGGAGATGGAATTCTCTCCCCACGTACACTCACCAGTCACGTAGCAGAAATATGGCTCTGTCCATGGCTCTGTCTGTAGTCCGAGAAAGCCAGGCCTGCCCCTGAGATAGAGGAATAATGTGTGGGCTTGAAAAGAGATCTTTCTTCTCCTGGCTTCAAGGACAGAGCTAGACCAGGAAGTCAACCCGGCCAAGGTTTCGGCATCTTCTTTGAAGGCCCAGGGTCCTGGGAAGGGGCTGGATGCAAGTCGCCCAAAACCATCAGTGTGCTCACTTACTTAGGACCCAAAGGGTCCTGGGTTCAGGTTTTTAAAAGCTGACAGATACTTAGGCCCGGAGAGATAGCGCAGTGGTGTTTGCCTTGCAAGCAGTCGATCCAGGACCTAAGGTGGTTGGCTCGAATCCCGGTGTCCCATATGGTGCCCCGTGCCTGCCAGGAGCTATTTCTGAGCAGACAGCCAGGAGTGACCCCTGAGCACCGCCGGGTGTGGCCCAAAACCCCCCCCCAAATAAAAAAAATTAATAAAAGCTGACAGATACTTGTGTCCCTATGGCATAGGTAAATCTAAGTAAGAATTTTCACTAACACCAAAATGGGCTGTGAAGACAAGTAGAGTGTCTTGGAGAAGCACATGGAGTCTAAAGACAGTTTGGATTTGAATCTGGTCCTTCTTCATCTATCAGTTTGTGACTTTGGGCAAATCATTTAAAATCTGTTTTTCACTTTCTTCCTACCCTGCCCGCTTTCTTTCCTTTTTATTTATTTATTTATTTATTTATTTATTTATTTATTTTTGGTTGTTGTTGTTTTGGTTGTGATAACTGCAGGGGTTTGCATGCTTGCAGAGGGCCATACACTTTAGTTGGACATGTGCTTGCTCAGGAGCACCATTTGTTAACTGCTAGGTTTGCACATACTTGGCTGTGTGTGAAAGCTCACACACTCTGTTGCAGTGCCTGGGGTCCGAGAGACAGAGCTGCCAAGCTCTCAGCACATGTAAGAGGCACTGTGGAGCAAAGTTTCACATTGCCATTCCTGGGCCTCCAAATCTGTTTCTTAGTTTCATCAACAGAGATCATTAAATTGTCTGCCCTAGAAGGATTGGTGTATTAAATGTCAAAACTTGTAACAAAAACAAAAACAATTTGTAAGCAAATATGTGTACTTACGCTGTAAGTGTTGAACTACTATTTGAATGCATATAAGATTGCTGCAGCTCATATTTCAAGTTTCTTTTTAAACGGAAACACACTATAGTGGGTTAATGCATATCTTGCATGCAATAGACCCAGTTCAAAACTTGGCACACATTTTGGTTCCCAAGCCCACCAGCAAGTAGTAAGCTCTGAGTACCACCAGTTATGGTTCCCAAACAACAGCAAATTTAAATGGAAATGAGGCCCAGCATTACGGAACAGGGTTAGGCACTTACCTTGTATCCTATTAACCCGAATTTGAATCCCTGGTACCACATAAGGTACCTGAGTAATTCTAGGGACACTTCTAAGCACAGAGCCAGAAATAGGTCCTGAGCATTGTAGGTGTGGCCTAACCCTCTCAGTCAATCAAAACATTGTACATTCATAGCTACTCATTATTTTCCCTGTTTATTTATTTTCTGGTAATCTAAACATGAAATAGCCCCGTGACTGTAGGCAACTGTCCATGACCCAGTTTTAGAAGACAATTATGAAACAATCCCTAAGACCAGATGTAGAATTCAAGTTATATTACAGTGATGAACTCAAGGCATCAGGGTCTGAGAGAAATAGCACAGAGGCTGAGAGCACTTGCTGTGACCACATGTGGCCATCAGCTCAGATCCCTGGTGTCCCTTTAGCCTCTGTGGAAAGCAATATGGATATCTAGCCCCCAAATAGGAAGAGAATTACCAGACAGCCCAGTGATGCCACTGCTTATTTCCAAAACAGAAAAAATTAATTCAAAAGTGCCAATATTCATCACACACACTCTCTCTCCATATATATATATGTGTGTATATATATAGTATGTGTATATATACTATGTATATATATGAAATATATGTTTATATATATTACATGACTACTATGAAGCCCTGAGAAATAACAAAATCATGCAATTTGCAGCAACATGGATGGAACTAGAGAATATTCTGCTGAGTGAAGTCAGCCAGAAGGAAAAGCATAGATACAGAATGATCTCAGATGTGGGACTTAACAAAGTACAGTGAGGGGCTGGAGGGACAGTATAGCAAGTAGAGTGTTTGCCTTGCACATGGCCAATATAGGTTCAGTCCATATGATCCCCTCAAGGACTGCCAGGACTAATTGCTGAGTACAGAGCAGGAATTACTCCTGACCATAGCTGAGTATGGCCCCTAAACAAAACAAACAAACAAAAGACACTTAATGAATTAGCAACAAAGGTCCAAAGGCGATGTAATAAGAGAATTGATGCACACAATTTGAATTGTTTAAGGTTGGGTTTGAAAAAGAGAAAAAGAAAGGTGGGGGCCAGAGTGATAGTACAGCAGGTAAGTTGTTTGCCTTGCATATGGCTGACCCAAGTTCTATCCTTAGCTTCCTATATGGTTCCTTGCGCATTGCCAGGAGTTATTCCTGAGTGCAGAGCCAGAAGTAACCCCTGAGCATCTCCAGCTGACTCAAATACTAAGCTAAAATAAAAAGAGTGAAAGGTGGGGGCCGGAGAGATAGCATGGAGGTAGGGCGTTTGCCTTACATGCAGAAGGACAATGGTTCGAATCCCGGCATCCCATATGGTCTCCCAAGCCTGCCAGGAGCAATTTCTGAGTGTGGAGCCAGGAGGAACCCCTGAGCTTTGCTGATATATATATATATATCCCCAGGGTCCCACATTATGTTGAGCACAATCCAAGAACCTCTGGTGTCTGATGGAGGCTCTGCAAACCTATGGTCCACAGCATAGCAAGTGATTCCAGCCTCCCTGCACAAAGTCTGAGAACACCGCACAGAAGGGGCCACCCCTGGCTAGCAGCAGCAAAATGTATGAGCCCCACAGCTGGGCAAGTGTAACTTCTGGTGAGAATGTCCTACCACCCACCCACGCACCGAGGCTGGAAAGCACATGTCTCCACAAGGAGTGTGGTCCCATTGAGCACGGTGCCAGCACCGCAATCAAAATGGTGCAGACCTCAGGAGGGGAGCAGCTTAGCACAGCTGAGCATCACCGCTAAGTGTGTGCCGCCCTCGAAAAATTGTGTTTAAAAGATTGGCAGAGCACAGAACTACCAGGAATTAATTGGTGCTGCTGTTAGTTCTATAATTGACTGCTGCCTTAGGCAGATTTCTTGACACTCGCGCTTCCCCCAAGCCTGTAAAATGGGGTTCTGGTAATTAACAACTCTTATGAGAACTAATTAGCAATTGCTTACAAAATACATCGAGCACTAGCCGTGAGGGTGCCTGTACTATGAGTATCACGCTTTCCAAACCCACCCTGGTCCAAAACTCTAATATCTCTGTTCCTACACTCCCTCCAATATCTTCGTCCGGTATTCAGGGTTCCCTCTGATGGCAATATGATTTCCCTAGTTGGGATTATTATTTTAGGACTGCACTTGGCAGTGCTCAAGGGCTACCCCCAGCTCCTGAACTTAGGGGAACAGGAATGGGGAGCTCCTGCAGCCAGGGGGTGGTCCTGGGCATGCTGGGCAAAGCTTTCTCTCTCTCTCTCTCTCTCTCACTTTTATTCTCTCTCACTCTCACTCTTTCATTCTCTCTCTCATTCTCATTCTCTCTCTCTCTCTCTCTCTCTCTCTCTCTCTCTCTCTCTCTCTCTCTCTCTCTCTCTCTCTCTCTCTCTCTCTCTCTCTCTCTCTCTCTCTCTCTCTCTCTCCCTCCCTCCCTCCTTCTCACCCAATCCCTCTCCTGGATTTCCACCAGAAGTTCAGGAATTGTCATTCACTTTTCACTCCTCTTTTCATATGTTGCTCTCCAGTCCCATTTGTTCTACCTCCAAAAAGGTCAGTCCAGCCACATCTTCCCATCTGCAAGGCTGCCAGTCTACTTCAGTCCCCTGCCTTCCTTTGCATGTAGAATCTTTCCTTGGCTCACAAGACTCCTCCTTCTCCATCTTGTGCATCTTCAAAGGTCAAGGGTGCAGAGCCAGAGCAATACTACAGCACTTGCCTTGCATGTGGCTAAACCAGGTCTAATCCCTAGTATCCCATATAGTCCTCCCCACAACCCCCGAGTCAGCTAGGAGTCATTCAGACTCCTAGCAGAGCTAGGAGTAAGCTCTGATCAAAACTGAGTGTGCTCCAGCGGTGTTTGCCTTGCAAGCAGCCGATCCAGGACCAAAGATGGTTGGTTCAAATCCCGGTGTCCCATATGGTCCCCTGTGCCTGCCAGGAGCTATTTCTGAGCAGACAGCAAGGAGTAACCCCTGAGCAATGCCGGGTGTGGCCCAAAAAAAACAAAACAAAAACAAAAACAAAAAAATCTGAGTGTGGTCAGGGCCGGAGAGATAGCACAGCAGTAGGGCATTTGCCTTGCACATAGCCAATCCAGGAAGGACGGTGGTTCAAATCCAGGCATCCCTGTGCCTGCCAGGAGCGATTTCTGAGCAGACAGCAAGGAGTAACCCCTGAGCACTGCTGGGTGTGACCCAGAAAAACCCCTACAAAATAAAAAATTGAATGTGGTCACCAAACAAAAAGGGTCAAGAGGGACCTTTGAAAAAAGAAACCCTGACATACCTTCAGTTACTCCTTACTGCAGACACAGTGACTACACTTCTCTCTCAGGGCCCAATTCCTTGGGATCTTCTCTCCTGAAGCACTAATGTCCTGCATTCCAGGGTTTCCTCAGTTTGGAGCACAGTGGCTGCCCTGACCATGATCTATGCTCCCATCTCCCACAGCCACTCCTATGCCCTGTCGCCTGGGAATAGGACTAGGATCACACATGGCAGTGCTCAGGGGCTACCCCTGACCCTAAATTTGGGGGAGCAAAAGAGGAGCTCCTTTTTTGTGCACCTTATTCCACAACCTCTGTTCTGAGGTGTGTGCTGGCTACTCCTGGTTGATGATTGGGTATGTCCACATTGCTCTAGAGACAAAGTGATGGAACCTGGGTTTGAGCACACAGAATTTAGGTCATCTCAGGCCAGAGAACTAGCATGGAGGTAGGGCATTTGCCTTGCATGCAGAAGGGTGGTGGATCAAATCCCGGCATCCTATATAATCCCCCGAGCCTGCCAGGAGCGGTTCTGAGCAGAGAGCCAGGAGTAACCCCTGAATGCTGCTGGGTGTGACCCAAAAACAAAAACAAAAAAAGAATTTAGGTCATTTCCTCTGTCCTAGTCCTCTGTCCAGACAGACCTTTGTCAACCCCTCAAATGTCCCCACCCCTTTCCACTTTCCTGGTCTTTCCCTTAGTTGAGAATGTTCATCCCATGACCATTTTTTGTTGTTGTTTTTTTGGGCCACACCCATTTGACACTCAGGGGTTACTCCTGGCTAAGTGCTCAGAAATTGCCCCTGGCTTGGGGGTACCATATGGGACGCTGGGGGATCGAACTGCAGTCCTTCCTTGGCTAGCGCTTGCAAGGCAGACACCTTACCTCTAGTGCCACTTCACTGACCCCTCATGACCAGGTTTTCTGATGCTTGTGTGCAAGACCGATGCCTGGAATGGAAGCCAGAGCCTCACTCAGACACAGAAAATGCTCTACTGATGAGCTTCATGACCAGCTCTGGGTTCTCTTATCCTTTAACACACAGACACTGGCGCTGCAATTTCTATTAATTAACACAAAATCAGGTGTGAGCCACTAGAGGTACACACCAGCATCATATATTAAAGTTCATTTATTTTTTATTTTTATTTTTTATTTTTATTTTTTTTGGTTTTTGGGCCACACCCAGCGGTGCTCAGGGGTTACTCCTGGCTGTCTGCTCAGAAATAGCTCCTGGCAGGCACAGGGGACCATATGGGACACTGGGATTCGAACCAACCACCTTAGGTCCTGGATCGACTGCTTGCAAGGCAAACACCACTGTGTTATCTCTCCGGGCCCTTAAAGTTCAGTTTAAGTACTCTAATAAAGCCTTCACTCATCCAAGTTAACTCCATAGTTTCTGTCTAAGAGACAGAGAAAGAGAAAAAATCAAGATTAAAAGACAAATGCTCAGAAAGAAGTAGATGACTATTTTCTACTGTAGTGTTTATCTACTTCTTTTTTTTGGGGGGGGGTTTGATTTTTGGGTCACACCCAGCAGTGCTCAGGGTTACTCCTGGCTCTATGCTCAGAAATCGCTTCTGGCAGGCATGAAGGACCATGTGGGATGCTGAGATTCGAACCACCATCCATCCTGGATCAGCTGCTTGCAAGGCAAACGCCCTACCACTGTGCTATCTCTCTGGTCCTTTTCTTTTACCTTTTAATCTTTATTTAAGCACCATGATTACAAACATGTTTGTAGTTGGGTTTTAGTTATTTACAAAAAGAACACCCCCCCCCTTCACCAGTGCAACATTCCCACCACCAATGCCCTCTATCTCCGTCTTCCCCAACCCCTTGCCTGTATTCAAGACAGGCATTCTATTTCTCTCACAATCATTGTCATGGCAGTTGTCAGTGTAATTATTACTCTAACTGAATTTACCACTCTTTGTGGTAAGCTTCATATTGTGGGCTTCAGGCTGGTCTGGCCTATTCTTTCTCTCTCTTCTCTCTCTCTCCACCCCCCCACACCCTCTTTCTTACACTCTCATTTGGTTCCTGGACCACACCAAACTATTCCTGGCTCTGTGCTTATAATCTCTCCCAGAAAGGCTCAGAGAAGCATGTGGAGCCTAAGATAGAGTCTGGGTCTTCCATACCAAAGCACATGCCAACCCATTGCACAGACTCTCTGACCCTGATTCATTTTCTGTTTACTTCTCCATCCTGTTTGGTCCCGCTAGTAGGTCAGAGAATGAGCTTTCCTGCAGGGCACCCAGTAACATCTCCAGCCTGCAACATGGGTCAAGCGCTAAGAAATATTTACAGAACCAGCTTCAAAATCTGAGGCCTCAACCCCACCAAGGATTTGCAGATATGAGAACTTCCGGTCAACAGTTTGTCTACAGATGTCACCCCTGCCAGAAACAGATGCTTAACCTCAACAAAAATTTTATTTTTCTGGCTGCTTAAAGAGGTTAAAGAACTTACCTGAACTCACATTTAACACAAGCAGGACTAAAACCGATTTCCTGGTTTCCTACAAGCTAAACTGAAATAGAAATAGAAAACTACACCATTTACTTCAGCACTCTCAAATAAGACCCCTGCAATCATTTCCATTGAAAAGATAAGAGTCCTGGAATCAAAAGAAGGAAATGACTTCTTTGAGATTAGTGGATGACTGACAGGGAAAAAAGAATTTCATTCTTCTTTGCAGGTGGAGTGCAGAGATTCATACTGGCAGGGCTTGGGTCTTACTCCTGGCTCAACATTCAGAAATCTCTCTATGTGTTGCTTGTGGGACCATATGGAATTCTGACAATGAAGCCCGGGCCAGCATGCAAGGTCAGCAGCTTATTTTTGGACTATCTCTCCAATCCCACAAGTGGAGTTTTCTATAAATGTCCAAAAGTGCCAGGAAGAGAAATAAGGATGAAATGGGCCAGAGTGATGGTCAGTGATAGAGTGTTTGCCTTACATGTGGCTGACCCAGGACAGACTGAGGTTTGATTCTCTGGCGTACCATATGGTCCTCCAACCCAGGCGCGATTTCTGAATGCATAGCTAGGAGTAACCCCTGAGCATCACCAAGTGTGCCTCTCCCCCCCAAAAAAATGGTAAGAGAGTCACAGTTGTCAAGGAATATAACCTGACACAGTGATGAAGTGCATTAAGGATGTACCAGATCTTGGTGGTGGGAGTAGAGGAAGAGGAGAACAGTAAATGACTTAGGGTTGCCCTGATGCAAGAGCCTGGCTAGGGACTGTGCAGTTGACTGTGGAGTAACCAGAAAGAGGAAGGGAAAGGCACCAGGGAACCATGGGCCAGATCTTGATGGTACAGCTTTTCCGGAGATCCTCCCATTGAAAGGAGGAGTCTTCATGCAGCCAATATTTACCCAGTTAAGGCTGCTCGAGGTGTGTGTGTGTGTGTGTGTGTGTGTGTGTGTGTGTGTGTGTGTGTGTGTGTGTGTGTGTGTGAGAGAGAGAGAGAGAGAGAGACAGAGAGAGAGAGACAGAGAGAGAGAGACAGAGAGAGAGAGAGAGAGAGAGAGAGAGAGAGAGAGAGAGAGAGAGACAGAGAGAGATGCCACAGGGACAGTCTGTGTGACCACAATGAATGTGATTTCAGTGACTGTGTAACTTTAGTGATGACTGTGTATGACCTCAGTGACTGTGTGAACTTGGTGACTGTGACTTCAGTCAGCCACTCTGTGTGATCTCAGTGATTTGTGTGACCTCACTCTATGTGGCCTCAGTGAGTGTGACCTCAGTGACTTGTGTGTGTGATATCAGTGACTATGTATGACTTTAGCGACTGTTGTATGACCTTCTTGTCTGTGTGTGCTTGTTTTCCCGTGTTACCACCACCCAGGATTGCCTTTCTTCCCCTGCCTGCTGCTGAAATGAAGCTGTCTGCACTTTCTCAGCTCCTCCAGCAACTTCTCAATCAACGACTAAGCTAAAAAAGGGGAGACCAAGGAAGGAGGGGCCCCAGAGCACCAAGTAGAGGAGGCCTGGGGCTGAAGATTGCTCTAGAAACCCAGGTCGGGCACAGCCCCTTGGTTTCATGCTGGTTTCTAAAATAAGCCATTCAGAATCTGAGTCATCCTTCCCTCCCTCAGAGCCTTAGTACTCTTCCTCTTCCTCCCCAGGAGCCTGATTGGTTCCTATATCCTCAGCAGCTGCGTGGGCAGGTGGAAGTGACCCGCTCTGAAATCAGGCCTTCCAAATCCTGCCGAGTTGCTACCCTCCCAATTTCAATCAAGGGGTTCAGTTCTTTGGGCCTCGGTTTCCTTTCTGTGCCAGGAGCCATGCTGTTATTATTATTATTATTATTATTATTATTATTATTATTATTATTATTATTATTATTATTATTTACTATCTTGCTCCAGGGACACACACTTAAGGACAGACACAGCACATGAATGACACACATACATTAGCATCTGGATGACACCACCAGGTTCCCTGCAGAGACTCAGAGGCTGAAGTGAATGAAGTTGTTCCTGGCTGACTTCTCCCTCAGATCTCTGTCTTTTTTTTTTTTTTTTTCATCGGTGCAGGACACACCCGGGGCCTCTCAGGGGCTGTTCCCATTGGTTTCTGAGGGACCATTCATTGCCAGGGATCAAACCCTGGCCTCTCCCCTGCACTTCGTGCTTCAGCCATTTGGGCTTTGTCTTTAGCCCCAGTGTTTCATTCATTGTGAGGTTTGGGAGTGGGGGGTGGGGGAGAGACTGGGGCTGGGAATGGGGAGCCACACCCAGCCATACTCAGCACTTACTTGGGGCTCTGTGTCCAGGGATCACTTCTGGTGGGCTCAGGGGACCATAGGGGTGCTGCAATTAAACATGGGCTAGGCATATGCAGAGCAGACCTCTGCTCAGTATATTATGTTTCTGACTCTCTCACTCTTTTTTATTTTTATTTTGGGAAATGTGGAAGCCTATGGTTCACGTAGCCAGGAAGGAAGAAGGAAGGCAGGAAGGAAGGAAGGAAGGAAGGAAGGAAGGAAGGAAGGAAGGAAGGAAGGAAGGAAGGAAGGAAGGAAGGGAAAGAAGGAAGGAAGGAAGGAAGGAAGGAAGGAAGGAAGGAAGGAAGGAAGGAAGGAAGGAAGGAAGGAAGGAGATTATGCTGTTAATAGTGGCGTAAACAGTCAGTTTTGGTACCATTGCATGTAAAAGCTGATTTTACCTGCAATGTGTAGTTGAGCTACTCTGTGAATCCAATCTAGGACTCTGAAATGTGTATAATAAGGATCAATTCTCTTTCTTTATATTAGGAATGTTAAAAAAGTATTTCACCTTAGTGATCTTTGTTTTAATTGGAAGCATGAATTTTTCTTTTGGGGCCACAACTAGTAATGCTGAGGGGTTACTCCTGGCTATGAGCTCAGAAATTGTTTCTGGCTTGGGGGACCATATGGGGGAAGTGGGGGGACTGAACTGTGGTCCATCTTAGGTTAGCAAGGCAAATGCCCTACTGCTTGTACCTCTCCAACCCCAAACATAGATTTTTCTAGTGGGACGAGGGGCAGGGAGGGACAGGGGTGAAGGATGACAGGACTTCTCCCAGTTCTGTGCTCAGGGACCCACCTGTGGGTTTCATGGAAGGAAGGACCAAACCAAGGTTGATAGCATGCATGCAAGGTAGGGTCTTTAACCCTTTTACCATCTCTACCCTTTGGGATATTCTTTGGGATATTTTTTTTTTTTTTTTTTTTTGGTTTTTGGTTTTTGGGCCACACCCGGCATTGCTCAGGGGTTACTCCTGGCTGTCTGCTCAGAAATAGCTCCTGGCAGGCACGGGGGACCATATGGGACACCGGGATTCGAACCAACCACCTTTGGTCCTGGATCGGCTACTTGCAAGGCAAACGCCGCTATGCTATCTCTCCGGGCCCCATTTGGGATATTCTTTGGGGTGTGGAGGTGGCAAGGATAAAACCTAGAACCTCATTCATGCAGGTTAAAAGCTCTTCCAAAGCCACATCCCTGACTTGGTCACTATAGTACAGCAAATGGACCTGTGAGGACCAAGATACTTTTTTATGTTTGCTTGTTTTTGGGTCACACCCGGCAGCACTCAGGGGTTATTCATGGTTCTAGGCTCAGAAATCGCTCCTGGCAGGCTTGGGGGAACATATGCAATGTTGGGATTTGAATCACTGTCCTTTTCCATGCAAGACAAAAGCCCTACCTCTATGCTATCTCTCTGACACCTGGACCAAGATACTTTAAGATGAAAATCATCTTGCCTTTCTTCCTTCTCTGTGGTAGCAAGCTAGCTGACAGTGCATGATTGCTGAGTCTTTATGAGGACAGACACCATCCTAACCCCAAAAAGATGTTTCCAGGCAGAGTACCTACCTTCTCTCTGGCTGCTGGTCTGGCTATGGTCCCAGGATGAGAGTGGTGGAGTACTTGCTCTTACAGAACATGAACTTTGAGATTATTTTTTTTTAGTCTTTTTTGGGGGAGAGGGGTCACACCCAGCTATGCTCAGGGTTTACTCCTGGCTCTGCACTCAGAAGTCTCTCCTGACAGGCTCAGGGGACTATGTGGGATGCTGGGTTTCGAACTATGTGGATTCGAACTGGGGTCCATCCTGTGTTGGCCGCGTGCAAGGCAAATGCCTTACTGCTGTGCTATCACTTTGGACCCGAACTTTGAGATTATTAAGAGCTACCACAAAGCACTTGGTGTTCAGGTCTTCTTCTTTTATTTCAGGGGGGGGTCACACCCAGTGCCACTCAGGGGTTACTCCTGGCTCTACCCTCAGAAATCACTCCTGGCAGGCTTGGTGTACCATATGGGATGCCGGGATTCAAACCACTGTTCTTCTGCATGCAAGACAAATGCCCTACCTCCATGTTATTTCTCCAGCCCTGTGTTCAGGTCTTTTTATTCTCCACCTCCTCCTTATTCTCCTTCTCTTTCTCATCTTCCTCTCATTTTCCTCTTTCTCTTCCTTCTTTATCTTCTCTTCCTCTTCTACCTCCTCCTCTACTTCCTTCTCCTCCTCCTCCTCCTCCTCATCCCATTCCTTCACTTCTCCTCCATTGTTTTATTTGGGGAACACACTGCCCATGTTTGGGGCTTATTTCTGGCTCTCTACACAGGAATCATTCCTGGTTTAGCTCATGTCAGGTATTGAACCTGTTTGTTGAGTCAAGGCAAATATCTTACCCACTGCGCTCTCACTGACCCTTACACCTTAGAATATATTTTTTGGGGGGGTTGGGTCACACTTGGCAGCACTCAGGGGTTACACCTGGTTCTTTGTTCAGACATAGCCCCAGGCAGGCTCCAGGATCAAATGGGATGCTGGAATTGAACCTAGTTCATCCTGGGTCAGCTGCATGCAAGGCAAATGCCCTACCACTGTGCTATCAGTTCATCCTCACTTTTTTTTTAATCTTGGAATACTTTTTTTTTTTTTTTTTTTTTTTTTTGGTTTTTGGGTCACACCTGGCAGTGCTCAGGGGTTATTCCTGGCTCCAGGCTCAGAAATTGCTCCTGGCAGGCACAGGGGACCATATGGGGCGCCGGGATTCGAACCGATGACCTCCTGCATGAAAGGCAAACGCCTTACCTCCATGCTATCTCTCCGGCCCCATAATCTTGGAATACTTTTTAAAAGACTTATTTCTGGTGATATTGTAAATTATGGTACTATTGAAATGATAATTTACAGCATCATAATACTATTAAAATTAATTTATATCTTAAAACATTCAATTTGGGGTCACACCTAGCCATGCTCAGGGTTTGCTTCTAGCTCTGCACTCACTTCTTCTAGTGGGGGGGGGTCATATAGAATGCTGGGGATCAAACCCAGGTCAGCCATATGTAAGGCAAGTACCTTACCTTCTGTGCTATTACTCCATACCCATTGTACCAGAATATTAATAATTCTGTTTATTTTGGCACATAGAAGTGGCATAACTTGAAATCCCATAGAAAAATCCTCTTTAAAAAAAAAGTAGTCGGGGGCCGGCGAGGTGGCGCTAGAGGTAAAGTGTCTGTCTTGTGGGCCCGGAGAGATAGCACAGCGGCATTTGCCTTGCAAGCAGCCGATCCAGGACCAAAGGTGGTTGGTTCGAATCCCAGTGTCCCATATGGTCCCCTGTGCCTGCCAGGAGCTATTTCTGAGCAGACAGCCAGGAGTAACCCCTGAGCACCGCCGGGTGTGACCCAAAAACCAAAAAAAAAAAAAAAGTGTCTGCCTTGCAAGCGCTAGCGAAGGAAAGACCACGGTTCGATCCCCTGGCATCCCATATGATACCCCCAAGCCAGGGGCAATTTCTGAGCGCTTAGCCAGGAGTAACCCCTGAGCATCAAACAGGTGTGGCCCCAAAACCAAACCAAAACAAAACAAAAAAAAAGTAGTCAGGGCTGGAGAGCTTGCACAGCGTCAGGGCATTTGCCTTTCAAGTGGCTGACCCAGGACCGACGGTGGTTCGAATCCCGGCATCCCATGTGGTCCCCCATGCATCCCATGTTGTTCCCTTTGCCTGCCAGGAGTGATTTCTGAGCTTAGAGCCAGGAGTAACCCCAGAGCACTGCCAAGTGTGGCCTCCCCCCAAAAAAAGGTAGTGACCTTTAGGTGCCAGAGAGATAGCTTGTCTCAAGTACAACGATCACTGTTTAATCCCAGGCACTGCATATGGTTTCCTAAATACCACCAGGGGTTTCCCCTAAGTATACCTGAACACCACATGGTGTGGTTTCCAAGCCTCCCAAAATAAATAAAAATGTAAAAAGTAGTAACGTTTGAGTTCTATATCTTTTTTTTTTTTGGTTTTTGGGCCACACCCTGTGAGGCTCAGGGGTTACTCCTGGCTATGCGCTCAGAAGTTGCTCCTGGCTTCTTGGGGGACCATATGGGATGCTGGGGGATCGAACCGCGGTCCGTCCTAGGCTAGCGCAGGCAAGGCAGGCACCTTACCTCCAGCGCCACCGCCCGGCCCCTGAGTTCTATATCTTAATAGAACTGTACTCTAGAATTTTCTGTGCCTAGGCCTTATCTGATAAGGCCTTTTAGGAAAAGTTGTCTTGGAAATAAGAGGCCATATATTTCTTTGAATCTAAATTCAAGTTGATTGGATGTTTGATATAACTTTAAATCTGAATATTAAAAATAATTTATCTTCCTTTGTTTTCTGTTTAAGGTTTTGTTCCAGTGCCAGTCATCATTAAAGAATATAAAACTCTCCAATTCTGTTTTTGTTTTTGTTTGGGGGCCACATCTGGTGGCGCTCAGAGATTACTCCTGGTTTTGTGCTCAGGAATCATTCTTTTTTTTGCTTTTTCGGTCACACCCGGTGATGCTCAGGGATTACTCCTGGCCATGGGCTCAGAAATCGCTCCTGGCTTGGGGGACCATATGGGACGCAGGGGGATCGAACCGCGGTTCATCATAGGCTAGTGGCACAAGGCAGATGCCTTACTGCTTACGGCACCGCTCCAGCCCCATAGGAATCACTCTTCCATAGGAATCACTCTTGGAAGCCACAGGGGACTATATGTATAGGATATTCGAGTTTGAACCCAGGATATCCTCCTGAAAGACAAATGCTCTGTCTGTTCCAGACCTGCAACTTTCTTTCTTTTTTTTTGGTTTTTGGGCCACACCTGGCGGTGCTCAGGGGTTACTCCTGGCTGTCTGCTCAGAAATAGCTCCTGGCAGGCATGGGGGACCATATGGGACACTGGGATTCAAACCAACCACCTTTGATCCTGGATAGGCTGCTTGCAAGGGAAACGCCGCTGTGCTATCTCTCCGGGCCCCAGACCTGCAATTTTCTTTGTTGTTGTTCTTTATTCATTATACCTGGCTGTGCTCAGGGCTTACTCCTGGCTCTACTATCATGGATAACTCCCATTGAGTTTGGGGGACCATAATGGGTGCTGGGGACTGAACCCAAGTTGAGCACATGCAAGACAAGCGCTTTATCTACTATATTTCCTTCACTCCTATGGTAACGGCATCTGTTCTCGTGTCACTTGGAGGAAAAATTTGGTTAACGGGGCCGGGCGGTGGCGCTGGAGGTAAGGTGCCTGCCTCGCCTGCGCTAGCCTAGGACGGACCGCGGTTCGATCCCCCGGCGTCCCATATGGTCCCCCAAGAAGCCAGGAGCAACTTCTGAGCGCATAGCCAGGAGTAACCCCTGAGCGTCACAGGGTGTGGCCCAAAAACCAAAAAAAAAAAAAAAAAATTTGGTTAAAGCCAACCCTATACATCGCGTCTATTTAAGCAAATGTGGATAGCAAAACTCAGGGTAGAGAGTGAACTGCATTTGGTTTTAAACAGCATGCTCCTGACATATGAACTATAAACATAGGAACCTTTTATACAGCAAACCTTTATATCTGAGTCAGAGGTTCCTTGGAGACAGGAATTGCAGCAACTATCTAAATAGCAAGATTTCCATTTGCCAGTGGGTGTGCCTGGGCAGTGTAAAGCCAATGAAGGGCTTATTCGGTCTTCCAACTAAATGTCAACTCTGAACTATCAAAATTGCGTAATCTGACAACTTTATTATTCCTCCCCTCCCCTTACCTTCCTTGCTGCTGTGGTGACAGGTAGGACGGGCACACCCTTGCTTGTGGTGCTTGCCATTGACTGACTATGCTCTGTAGGTGTGGAGCTGGCACACATTTCACCAGGGGTCACACTCAATGCATGAACATGTTCTCACCCATTCTGGTTGGAGTGATATATGGGCAGCATGTCAGGAGGTTATGTGTAGGGAGGAAGAGGATACCATCTAGTGAGCCAATTCAATGGACTCCACCCTAGCAACAATGATGTGGCCCATGTCACAGCCAGGCCGCTCTCACCATCTGGGACATCCAGGAGTTGCAGTAATGTGGCAGTCCTGAACTTGCCTCCCTAACCTCCCTCAGCCTGGTGATCAATGCTTCCCTGAGTCCTGCCATCTAGTCAGGCCAGATTCCTTCTATTATTTGCAACTAAAAGAGGCTTACGCAATATATAGATTTGTGTTTTGTTTTGGACTTGGCACACACAGCAGTGCTCAGGGCTTACTATTGGCTCTGAGTTCAGAGATCCATTCCTGGAAATGCTTGGGGGACCATCTGGGGGTGCTGGATCAGACCTGGTCTGGCCACATGCAAGGCACATATCTTAATCACTGTAATATCTCTCCAACCTATATATCATCAAGCCTTACTTAAAGATAGAATATGCGGGGCTGGAGAGAGAGCATGGAGGTAAGGCGTTTGCCTTTCATGCAGAAGGTCATCTGTAGGGTACCTATCTGAGACCCACCCATTTCTGGGAGGGGTCTTGGGAACCGGATAATAGGTGTGACCTTACTTCCAAGACCCGGCCCATTCCTGGGAGGGATCTTGGAATAGGTAGATAAACCCGGAAGCCAGGGGATTAAAGGCTTTTGCCGTTTGGCCCTGCTGGGCTCTCGGAGGAAGATGACTGAATTATAAGATGCAGGGCTAAGAATGGCCGAAGGCTTAAAAGGTTATGAGATAGGCCACACACACGTGGTGGCTAGGGCCTAAATAAAGATGATTCTTCCTGAAGCCTGCCTGTGAGTGAGTCTTCATTATGCCAATCATCTAGGCCTGGGACCGCCGGCTGAATGGGGTTGCAGAGCCACGTGGCCTGGAATGGCAAAAAGAAATCCTTCACCATCCATCGCCATGCAGCCCCATCCTTAATTATTTCATGCTACAGTCATCAGTTTGAATTCCGGTGTCCCATATGGTCCTCCGTACCTGCCAGGAGTGATTTCTGAGCATGGAGCCAGGAGTAACCCCTGAGCACTGTCAGGTGTGACCCAAAAACCACACACACACAAAAAAGATAGAATATGCTTCATTTATAATTATTTAAAATACATACTGGAGAGTTAGTATAGGGATATAGGGGTTAAGGTGCTCATCTTGTATGATTTGATTCTGGTACCACATGTTTTCTGAGCACAGAGCCAACTAAGCACCACAGTTGTGGCCTCAAAACAAAGATCTATACTATTGATAATAGGTTCATCTCAATGTTCATAGTAACTTTTAATTTGTATATTTGGGAAGCCACACTGAACAAGATTCAGAGGCTACTCCGGGCTTGATGATTAGAGATCACTCTCAGCAGTGTTCAAGGAACCATGTGGTGTCAAGGATTAAACCCAGCCCCATACAAAGTGTGCACATTAGCCTTTTGGATTTTATCTTCTCACCTGAAAGCGATTTTTTTTTTAGCCGTGATAGTTTTATGACTCAGTAAACACTGAAAGCCAATACAATGCTAATTGTGTTGGTGTTAATACTTAAATTCCAATAAAGAAGGCGGGCAACTATCATTTCAGAAAGTTCTAGAACCTTTTGACCATGTAATGTGCTTCTTTGTGACGTCATGGTTAAAAGGCTGCTGGGCATATGCAGAATGCAGAAGCCAACAGTGACCACCTCTGAGCCTGGCGATCTAAGAAGCCAACTATGTGGCTAAGTTTGGTGGATTTACAGGTAGACTTGAAGAATTTTTCAGCCTTGATCTGACTTCACTGTCCAGGATAAGCCTTGAATGGAGGACTTCAATCAATGTCTGCAGCTATGATCAATGCAAGCATTGTATAATGTATAGAAAGGATCTGTGCCTCCGCAGAGCATTTCTTAGGACCTTCTGTGCTTCAAGAGTTTCTTCTGATCACTCTTTGAACACAGCTGGAGTGTGCTGGTGGAAATAGATAGGCTTTATCTTCATATCTGAAAGTACTTGAGAAGTTGGTTCTGTCTCATCAGCAAAGGTAGGTTCGTTGGAGAGAAAGCAGAGCTCTTTACCAAGTGAAATGTTGAGAGTCATTTGTGTTTCATAGGAGATCTGTTTTATTGTAGTTAGTATTGTGAGTCATGACACATCAATGTTTTTATTTGTTTTGTTTGGGGGCCACACCTGGAGATGATCAGGGTTACTCCTGACTCTTGGCTCTGGAAGCACTCCTGGCAGGCTCAGGGGACCATATGGGATGTCCAGGATCAAACCTTGGTTGGCCTTGTGCAAGACAAACTCTACCCACTGTACAATTGCTCCAGCCTCGATACATCAGCATTACTCTGCTCTTTACAAAAGTCTCAAGAGGGATCCCAGTGATGCTTGTACCTATTGACATGATTTACACAGTGCAACTATTTAATTGATACAAAATCTCACTTCTGGATTTAAGACTATTTAAGAATACTTAAGACTATTGGAGTCTAGTACTTGAGGTTATTTCCTTGACCTTGAGATTATTTGAAACTGGAAGACAGATGCAACATAATCATTAAAGGTATTGACAGTCAACTGTTTTAGAATATGGTAGCAGTAGCTATCATCCACCATCCTCATCCACCCATATGCTGCCCTCTCTTTGACCTGTGTGAGTCACAGAAGCAAAATGCCTCTGAGTTCAGGAGTTTCACTAACCTGCCATAGAAACCAGCCCAGAGAGCAGCTAATCCTTAGCTGTCCTAAGTTGCTGACTCCTTCCATCGGCATGCACTTAGACCATAATGCTTTTCAAGTGTATTTTGAAGATGGATTTTCTTTATCCCTGGTCTTGCAAAAACAGACAAAAATGTTAACTAGGTTGAGTTCTCCATCAGAGGATTCCTGAGTCCCAGACTACGCTGGCTTTGGAGTGTCAGATGCTCTATCAAACAGCTGAACAATATTTGCCAATGGAAAAGACCACTGTTTTCCAGAAATATTGCTCAAGATGAAGATGACCCCTGGAGCGGTGACGCAAGCTGTAGGGCATTTGCCTTGCATGTGGCTAACCTAGGATGGACCACAGTTTGATCCCCTGGCACCTCATATGGTCCCCCAAGTCAGAAGTAGTTTCTGAGTGCATAGCCAGGAGTAACCCCTGAGCATCACTGGGTGTGGCCCAACCCCCCCAAAAGATGACCTTTTTAAAACTAAGAAATAATGTTACTTAGAATTTAAGTTGAAAATGCAAAGGCATTCAGCTGGAGAAATGGATAACTAATAGCTGATTTGTCCTAATATTCCTATGCTAATATTTTTTGCATAGAAAGTAGGATTTATTGCAGGCTACATGACTTATATTTCAAATTCCCTCAGGACCAGCAATTAGAATAAAGTCCAGTGCTGGAAGAGGACATGCATCAGTCTCCAAAATGCTAGTTAATACCAACACAGAACTGCACAGAAGTTAGTATTTCTGCTTCTGTTAATTTCTTTCCATCTGACAAGACGAAGTGATATTCCAGTGAGCAATCTTGATCTATACTGCTGAGAACTTTGTTCATGGGATTTAACCTGTTCTTCAAATCATATTTTATTGCTGACATTAGATAATACATATGTTTAGTATTTTTATACTCCAGTTAAGAAAGAATTGACCTCAGAAACTACATTCCTTTGGCCATTTCCTTCTGTGCAATCAGTGAGTTAATTTATACAAGAAAAACAACAGATTGTCTGCTTGTCAGGCAGACACTTCGGGGCCTTTTTGCTTTACATGACTCTCCAGGTATTCTGAGTCATTGAACTATATTTCTCTGAGCCTCTCTCAAAGTTCAATGTTCTGAATCAGGCTTTCCTTAACTGGGAGCTAGAGTCTTGATATGCCAGATGTCCCCTTTATCTGAAGACTTCACCTACACTGATCCTATGGGTTCAGCTTCTCCAAATCCCTCTGCTTAGAGGGATACTGTGCCCACTGCATTCTAGTGCAAGTAGGTCAACTGATGCCCAGGTTTCTTTCTTTTCTTTCCTTTTTTTCTTTTTTCTTATTTTATTTATTTATTTATTTATTTATTTATAATTTTTGGTTTTTGAGTCACACCCAGTGGCACTCAGGGGTTACTCCTGGCTCTGTGCTCAGAAATAGCTCCTGGCAGGCTCAGGAACCATATATATGGGATGCCAGGAATCTAACCAGAGTCTATTTGGGATTGACCACAAACAAGGCGAACACCTTACTGCTGCGCTATTGCTCCAGCCCCTGATGCCCAGGTTTCAAGATCCCCTTTTTTATTTTATATGTACATATATATATATATACACATATGTATACACTGCACACACACATACACACACACACACACACACACACACACACACACACACACATATATATATATATATATAAACTTTGTGGCCACAACTTGGCAGTGCTAGGGGTTACTCCTGGCTCTACATTCAGAAATCATTCCGGGCAAGCTTGGGACCATATAGGATGCCCAGACTGAACTGTGTGCAAGGTTAAGCAACCTACCTGCTGTACTATTTCTCTGCCACCCCCCAAGAAGATCATTTACGTTTTTAATTTTTATTTAAACCATTGTGATTTACAGTTATTTATACAGTAGTTGGGTTCCAGACATATGTTTCAGAACTAATCCCTCCACCAGTGTCAATCTCCCTCGACTGATATTCCCATATTTCATCCCATTTCATTCCATGCCACCACCCCCTGCCCCCCAGCCTGCCAGCATAATAGGCCCATTTTTTTATTTTTGGTTGTGGAAGTTTGGGTTGCATGATTGCATTGTTATGGACTCTGGCTTGGATATTTAGTTTTGTCCTTTTTTGACACTAACAGTGCAGCTGAGACCCCTTGGCCCCATCCCCCAATCTTTCACATTTATGTTCCTCCTCCTCCATTCAATTTCTTTTCTTCCCCTCACTATACTCTGAGGCCTAGAACATTCTCAACAGTCCCCATTTAAACCATTGCATTTCTTCATATATATATATATAAATACCACATATAAGAACGCCTTTATTAATGATGGAATGTCCTCCCTATCTCAGGCCTCTACCCTGTATGATCCTTGTGCATATTTGAAATAAACTTTAGAATGCTAGAACAGCCAGGTAGGATTCTTGCCTTACATGCAGTCAACCTGGGTTTGATCCTCAGCATGCCATATGGTCCCCAAAATTTTCTTCTAGGAGTGATTTCTGAGCACAGAACTATGAATAAACACTGCCAGGTGTGGTCCAAAAACAAATAAATAAGAATCAAGAACTAAAAAAAAAATTTAGAACTAGAATGTAATTTGTCAGGTGCTAGCTTTTTCCTCTCTACACCTGACAATATTCATAAGAATGCCACTTTATTTCCAAATTTTCTCAAATTTTTTGGTTTTGGTTTCTGGACCACATCCAGCCTTGCTCAGGGGTTCGGTCACTCCTGGTGGTAGGTCACCAGGTGGTGGCAGAGTTAGAACCTGACCTCCTGCACAGAAAACCTGTACTCCGTCCATTTGAGGATCTCTTGGCCTATGACTTTCTCTTTAGACTGACTTCCAGAGTAAGAAGAGCAGACAACAGAGGCCCCATTGACTCTGTGTGAGCATATGGGGTGATTTGTTGTTGTGAGTTCTAGTTTGGAAGGAGCTCAGAATTACATTATAGTCCAGTCTTACTGAGAACTGGCAAGGGAGATGCAAAATGGTTCTGGGAAATCTGCAAAATCTCCATCTTTTGGATTTTGTTATTCGTCCATGTTTTAAATCAGGAAACTGAGACTCAGAAATATCAAAGCATCTGCCCAAAGTTGCTTTGAATGTCAGACCTAGACCATCTGAGCCTGAAGGCCATTTCAGACTAGCACCAGTCAGAGCTTTGACCTAATGCATCAGGGAAGGTTGAGGGGAGTAAAACAGGTAGGACTGGTTTTGTTGACACTTTTAAATGTAGAATAAAAGATATCTTTGGATGTCATATAAAGATAGTAGAGAAACAGATATATTAAGGTGATTCCAACTTTGGCCATTTTCTTCAGTTATTGTTCTGTCTTATTCTTTGAATTCATTTTTGAGGGAACCACACCCAACAATGCTTGGAGGACCATGTGCAGTGCTGGAAATTGAATTGAGGCTGGCCTCATGTAAGGCAAGCACCTTAACCTCTGTACTATCTCTTTAACTCCAGATCTGAAAAGTTTGCTTGTATTGGAGGCATACCTGACAGTGCTGGAAGCTATTCCTACTTCTATGCTTAAGAGAGGCCCTTGACTGTGCTCAGGGGACCATATGTGGTGCTGGAGATTCAAATAAAAAATTTTTTTTTTGGTTTTCGGGTCACACCTGCCAGCGCTCAGGGTTTACTCTCCTGGCTCTATGCTCAGAAATTACCCCTGGCAGGCACGGGGGACCATATGGGACGCTGGGATTCAAACCAATCACCTTAGAGTCCTGGATCGGCTGCTTGCAAGGCAAATGCTGCTGTACCCGTCCTCTCCGGCCCCAGCTTTAACCTCTTTACTATTTTTTCAGCCTTGACCAAATAGCTTTATAATAGTTACCTTTATTTTTTGCCTACTAAACTCAATATCTGAGTAACCATGTCTATCTTTCTTTTCTTTTTCTTTTTTGTCAATTTCTTAATTATTTTTCTCTAATACTAGAGAGCTACAGATGAAACATGATAAAAATTTTTTGATTCTAGGCTCTGTTAACTTCCTCTGATGAGTTTTGACATTCCTCTGGAGTGATTTTGTTCTTGTAGGCAGTTTGCATATTGTCGATGACCACTTTTTAATTTGTGTGGGCCTTATTTATCTTTGTTAGAAAAGTTCAACATAGCTTCCTAGATGTCCTCTCATTTTTGTGTGTTTTTGACATTCAACTCTTCCCTAGTAATTTTGTCCAAGGGTTTTATGTGGTGCAGGTCTCATGTAGATTCACTCTGGGGCAGTGCCCTTAGAACCTTAGCACAATCAGAGTCCATACAAAGAGCTAGAGAAAGCACAGATATCTAAGGCTTTTTTCTTTTCTTTCCTTTTTCTAGGCTTTTTCTTTTCTTTCCTTTTTCTTTTCTCTTCCTTCCTTCCTTCCTTCCTTCCTTCCTTCCTTTCTTTCCTTCCTTCCTTCCTTTCCTTCCTCCTCCCTCACCCTCCCTCCCTTCCTTCCTTCCCTTCCTTCCTTCCTTCCTTTCTTCTTTGTGAAAACAGGTTTTTTTTTTTTATTTGTTGTTTTTTGGTCACACCTGGTGGTGCCCATGAGAATATGGACCTTACTTTAATTTGGGAGGGTGGAAGAATAGGGAAGTTGGACTAACTCATAGATGCTGTGCTCATAGCTCACTCCTAGTTCTGTGCTCAGAGATCATTCTGCTGGTGCTCATGATGCAGGGAGCCAACTGGTCTCAGCCATGTACAAGGCAAGCACCTTAACCTTTGTACTATGTCTCCAGCCCCACGGTCCTTATTTTTACTCTAGGACCTTTAGAGATCTCACTCAGGATTCTTGAGACATTAACAAAGTGTTAATGTGGCTTTCCTCTTTCATTGAGCCAAAATTCCAATAACCACCCTCTTTTCCCACCTTCATCCAATCACTGCTAGAATTCTAATATCCCTGCTCCAGCTTTCAACCCCACAGAAGCTGGTATCTGGTAATCCCTGTATTGTCCACCTTACACATGTGAACCTCGGCTCTGAGCCCGAGTACTCACAGGGCTTTGGCCCTCCCTCTGCTAAACTTCCTCCTCTCCTGCACCCTTCTTGGCAGATTCCAACCGCTCAAAACCCCAACCAGACTCTGATCTGTGCCTGCTTAGCTGAGTCAGTCCTCAAGCTCGACCCCACTGTTTATTGTTTGGAAAGTTACCCCTAGAAGAGTTAGAGTGATTATGGGACTCTCCTCTTATTTCTCTCTTCTCCGAGAGGCCACAGATTTGGGCTGATTGGTGGACAGTTAACTTAGATATTTTTCTCAATTTAGTGATTACACATACACATATTATATTTTTTAATAATGTATGGCTAGTGATGACTAGTCTAGCACCAATTTTCTACTATACTGTCACAGCCTGACTTTAGACTTTTCTGATAGCAGGAAACAATGATCATACAGATAGACATATACAGTGAAAGTTCACTAAAGGTCTGGAAGGTAGTTTGTATATGTATGGTAAGGAAATCCAGGTCATGAGTCACACAAGGTTACATAAAAGAGAGATGAGTGGGGGGATTAAGGACAGAACCTTGGGGAACTGCCAGGTTTTTTGCGGATGAGGATTGGAAAAGTAGTTCAACAGAGAAGAGGAAAAAAGCCATTAACCTAAAAGTCAATAGAGAAAAGATATTGAAGCTCAATAAAATGGGGTATGTAAAGGAAAAATACCTCAACACAGCTAAGGCCATAGAAACAAAACAACCTGCCAACATAGTGAAATAGTGAATAGCGAAAATGGACAATCCCATTTAAAATCACATTTAAAGAGAATAAAGTTGCCTAGCAATAAGGGGTTCAGAGAGATCATCCTAAAAGAGATAGCATAGCGTGTTTGCCTTGCAAGCAGCTGATTCAGGACCTAAGGTGGTTGGTTAGAATCCCGGCATCCCATATGGTCCCCCGTGCCTGCCAAGAGCTATTTCTGAGCAGATAGCCAGGAATAGCCCCCTGAGCACTGCCTGGTTGTGACCTCCCCCCCAAAAAATAGGATAAAAGGCTACCACATATATATTGCATGCAAAAGGTCCAAGTTCAATCCTGGCTCTACTGGCTCCTGAGCACCTCCGAGAAGTAACACCTAGGCAATAGAGGTATAACCCCTGAACACTACCAGGTTTTGCACACACACACACACAACACACACACACACACCACACACACACACACACACACACACTCACACACACAAAACAAATGCCTAGGAATAAGTTTAAGTAAAGGAAATAAAAGAGCTGTACATTTAAATCTATGACATGTTAAAAAAAAAAAGAAGTCAAATAAAATGGAAAGATAACTCGTGTTCATGAACTAAAATGATTAACATTGTTCAAATAGAAATATAGCCTTCCTGGGAGCCGGGAGTCTAGCAGGAGGAGGTTTGGCAGGCCCCCGCCATGCCGGGGGCCTGCTTGACCAGGCCTATTGGGGGTGCGGGACTTGGGTAACCCCAGCGCCCCTCCACCGCCTTGCTCCAGATCTCCAGGGCTTCCCCGGGCCACATGCCTGGGCAAGCCGGTGAGTTGGGTCCCTTGGTGGAGCTTGAAGGTACCCTAGGCCTTCCCCCATTATCCATGCAGCTCCTTAGGGAGGGTCTGGGTGGGGCTCTGAACTTCTGGTCTCCCAGCTTCTTGAAGGATCTCTCCTTCCTGGGAGCCGGGAGTCTAGCAGGAGGAGGTTTGGCTGGCACTGGTAATCTCTGTCCAGTCTATATTTTCAAAACCGCGCAGGGGCAATAGCCCCCGCACGCACAAGAAACATTAATAGTACTCTCACAAGAAACATTAATAGTACTCTCACAAGAAACATTAATAGTACTCTCACAAGAAACATTAATAGTACTCTCACAAGAAACATTAATAGTACTCTCACAAGACATTAATAGTTACTCTCACAAGAAACCATTAAAGTACTCTCACAAGAAACATTAATAGTACTCTCACAAGAAACATTAATAGTACTCACTATCATTGATATATGTTTTAATGTATGCAGAATGTCCATTTTGTACTCTGCCCTTTTGCATACCCCTTCATAAGTTCATATTTCTCTTTAACTTCTTTAACTCCTATCATCATTACTCCTTTTTTACCCTTTCTAACATAAGTACGTGAGTCCTAAGTCACAGACCAAAGTGGTGCCCTGGAGTTAACACCCCACCCAACTATTTTAAAAGGCATAAAAAAGGTACACATATCTTTTCAACATTTTATGGGTGTTTTCTTTGACGGCTATAACTTTTGCTGAATACTTTCTTATACAGTGAGGTTCCCCCCCCCCCCCATGTTTTTTATCTCTCTTTGTGAACTGCTCAATATGGAATTTGGTGTGAAAAGAATCCCTCAGTTTAATACTTATGTTTGAACCAAGTCATGGGTCTTGTTGGAAATGTTCTTATGCCCCCCATATATCTGATAGCACCACGTGGCTTTATATCTTGTTTGCGTAGGCACACTAACATGGAAAAAATACTATACATACCAATAAGTTCTTATCTAATAGAAATGGGAACACCAAATCTTGTAGTGCAGTGAGACCTTACACACCTGAAACATTGACATAAAGACCTGGCACAGGCCTCTGAAGAATGGGGCATTCTCCATTTACCCCTTGATCTACAGAAGACATTTACAAAACATCCAAGGTTTGTATATAACATCACCCGGAGGCATTCCTGTACCAGGGAAGACCCTACAGCTGCTCTGACATCGATCTACTCAAAAGAGACAACCCCTTAACACTGAGAAGACAACAAGAAACAATGACCTGCTTACTGGGACAGGGCTATGCTGTATTGCCCCTTAATGGTGATGGTTTTTGTCTATAACATCACCTGGAGAGCAATCCTCTACCACGGAAGACCCTATCACTGCTCAGACATTCGTCCTGCTCAAAATGAGACTTCCCTCAACACTGAGAAGACTTAACAACAACAACCTTGCTTACAGGACAGGGCTTCCTGCATTGCCTTTCATGGTGAGGTGAAACGAGAAAGGCATTCCACATCATGACTTCAATGTAGGACATGCAGATTCCAGAATCTTTAATACAAGAAACATCATACCAACAACAGAGACTGTGTGATAAGTGTGTTGGCGCTACGGACAATGTCTTGGAAGCGAACGATAACTTGCTGAGGCCTAGAGCTGGTCTTATGCCAGGAAACTTCAGGGGTAGGATCTCTTTGTATTTAGGCCAAGGTTATTCCTTTCCATGCCTCTCATATTTTGGTGGGGATCCTATGCAAACAAACAATTGCCACTCTACTACACCGTTTTTACTGTGCTCCTTTGACTCTAATCCTTAAAAACGCACCCACTTAAAATTTGAGGTTAACTTAAGCTAATATGCATGTACATGGAAATGTAAAAATACTATGCCTCTAATGTTTAAGGAGTTATGTAAGTTTGATGGCTTTAGATTGCCTTGTGTGCTGTTAAGAAATATTATAATGTGGTACAATCTGGGAACTTGAGGGACAAAGTAATTGCACATGGATTCTGTTTTATTTATCTTAACTTTCTTTGACTGAAAGTTCAAAGTTAAGATATCAGCAAGGGGACTTCTGATAATTATGTTATGGGTGATTGTCCTTCCACTGTAACTTTACCTTATCCTCTTTCTTTGCATCTTTTGTTCTCCTAATTCAAAATAAAAAAATTATTAAAAAAATTAAAAAAAAAATAAAAAGAAATATATATATATATATCGATTCCATATCATTTCTGTGACAATCCCAATAGAATGCTTCACAGAAATAAAACAAATTCCTAAAATTAGTGTGAAAACATAAAAGACTCCAAATAATCAAATTAATCCTTAGGAAAAAGTATAACAATAATAAAGATAACCAACAACATACTTTTGTAGTATAGCTTTGAAATTAAAAATGCAGAGTTAAACAAAACAAAGAAAAAAAACAAGAAACAAAACAAATAAATAATAAAAAAAAGAAAAAAATAAAATGCAAAAGAGTTACATGGGGGGCCAAGAGAGATAGCATAGAGGGTAAGGCATTTGCCTTTATGCAGGAGGTCATCGGTTCAAATCCCGGCGTTCCATCTAGTCCCCCCATGCCTGCCAGGAGCAATTACTGAGGCCTGGAGCCAGGGACTAACCCCTGAGCACTGCCGGGTGTGACCCAAAAACCACACACACACACACAAAATGCAGAGTTAATAGCAATCAAAACAATACAATATTGGGAATATACAAATATAAAGATCATTGAATAGAATAACGACCCAAATATAACTCTTCCACATATATTATCTACTAATTTAATCATCAAGGAACCAAGAATACATATATCCTCATTCAATAAATAGTGTTGGAAAAATTGAACAAACTCACCTGCAAAAGAATCAAAAGAGCACATTGAATAGCCGAACATAAAAGTTAACTTAAAGTACTTAAGTTTTGAATGTGAGACCCAAAAGCATATAATATCAGAGAACATAAGGTTGGCAAACTTCTACATCAGGCTTAGAGAGGTTTTTGGAAAATCAACTCAATAGCAAAGAAAACACAAGCAAAAATATATTGAACTACATCAAATAAAAATTTTCTGATTTTTACAGTGAAAGAAAAGTATCATCATCAAAAAAAAAAGAAGAAGAAAAAAGAAAACTCAAGCAAACAAACAAACAAACCCATCTGACTGGGACATTTGGAAGTCGCTTAAAATCTTGCAAGAAGTTAATATCTAAAATAATACCAGTGGGGCTGGGGGAAGAGAGCTCAAAGGACTGAAGCATGCATGAAGCTTTGCATGCAAGGTTTGGGCCTTGATACTGCATGATCTCCTGAGCATACACAACAAAAAGTCTCTAAGCACTGCTGGTGTGCCCTCTTCAATAATAGCAATTTTTTTTAAAATGCATAATGAAAGTTTTATTTTGGTGCAGGAGAGATAGCATGGAGGTAAGGCTTTTGCCCTTGCATGCAGAAGGACAGTGATTCAAATCCCGGCATCCCATATGGTTCCCCTGAGCCTGCCAGGATATGATTTTGAGCGTAGAAACCAGGTGTGGTGTGAACCCATTGAGCGCTGCTGGGTGGGACCCAAACACCAAAAAATTTTTTTAAAAAGTTTTGTTTTGTTAAATTTAGGGAGTGAGTATTTTTGGATCCACACACAGTGATTGCTCAGGAGAGCTTCTCCTAATTGCACTCTGGGATACACGTCTATTGGGCTCAAGTGACTGCAATGGGACTCAGAATTGAACCCAGGTTAGCCTCATGCAAGGGCAAGTACCCTACCCACTGTACTATTGCTCTGGCCCATGTTTGTTAATTTTCAGTTCTTGCTAAGTGTTTCTTCTGGGCTAAAGAACTTTACCTAAAAAAAAAAACCTTTTATTTTAACCTTTAACACAACTCTAAATATAGTATTATTTAATTCCTACCTTAGAGTCAAATTAGTAGAATGATGAAGAACATAACAAGGTAAGTCATTACCACAAACCCTATTAGCTATTATGTGCCAGGGCCTAGAACTTGACTTTTAAAACACTTTAAAATTCTGACTTTAAAACACCCCAAGTTCTGTGTCCCTCCAAAAACTGGAGAGGAAGATGTATACTGGGCAGGTCAGGAAGACAAAAAGATTGAAAAGTACTTATTGGATTAGCCACAAGAGCTACTGGAAACTCATTGCCGTAAACAGTAGGTGCTAATGAACTGCAATGACACCTTCAGTTTCTAGACTTAGCTCTTCTTTTTTAAAAAAAATATCTTTATTTAAACACTCTTGATTACAAAATAAGATTGTAGTTGGGTTCAATCATGTAAAGAATACCCCCTTTCACCAGTTACACCCTTCCCCCACCACTAATGTCCCCAAATCTCCATCCCTCCTCGCCCACCCCCGTCTGTACTCTAGACCAGGCTTTCTACTTCCCTCATTTATTCACATTGTTATGATAGTTGTCAGTGTAGTTATTTAACTAAACTCAACCACTCTTTGTGGTGAGCTTCATATCATAAGCCTGGACTTTACAGCCTTCATCTCTTTTGTCTCTGAGAATTATTGCAAAAAATGTCCTTATTTTTCTTAAAACCCATAGATGAGTGAGACTATCTGCATCTAACTCTCTCCGACTTATTCACTCAGCATAATAGATTCCATGTACATCCATGTATACGGAAAATTTCATTACTTTATCTCTCCTGACAGCTGCATAATATTCCATTGTGTATATATACCAGTTTCTTTAGCCATTCATCTGTTAAAGGGCATTGTTGTATATGTAAAACATTTTATGGGATTATTATGTTACTGACCCTACCCCTGATGGTCGACTGTGCCCTACCCTAGGGTGTGACCTGGCCATTCTGCCCCCACCCTAGGGTGGTAACCTGATTCTGCTTCCACTATTGGGTGAATCTGATTCCACCATTGGGTGGTACCTGATTCTGGGGGATAAAAACAAGGGTCTGTGGAAGGCGGGGGGGGGGGGGGGGGGGGGGGGGGGGGGGGGGGGGGGGGGGGGGGAGGGGGGGGTGGGGGGGAGGGGGCTTTTTGGCTGAAACTGAGCTTGAGACTTTGGACTTCAGTCTTGTCCACCAAATAAAGCTAATATTTCCACAAGCCTGACTGTCTGCGAGCTGTTTACCCGCCATTTCACCTCAGAACCATCGGCTGGACAGGGTGGCAGATGCGTGCTCCAAGCTGGAGGGAAAGACCTCATCCTCCATCCCTCCATCAGTCAACCTCTTTAGGGCTGACTTGCAACAGGGCATCTTGGTTGTTTCCAGAGTCTGGCTCTTGTAAATAGTGCTGCAGTGAATATAGGTGTGAGAAGGGATTTTTGAATTGTATTTTTGTGTTCGTAGGGTATATCCCTAGGAGTGTTAGCTCCTCTTTCAAAGCCAGCTGAATGTCATTCCTACAGCATCTTCAGTTCCTGCTTGATTGTGCCCCTGGGAAGCCCATTCTAGTGTAGAAATATCCCAAACCCCTTCCCCCCCCAGCTTCTTCAGGGGAGCAAATTGGGATGGGTGCCAATGAATAATTGTGTGTGTGTGTGTGTGTGTGTCACAGCCCAGGTCTACACACATTTTGAGCGTATCAAACTCAATTTCCGATGTTCAGCTTAGCCTGAAAATCTTTAAGCACTCACAGCTGCTGTGTTCAGGTGTTTAGGGGGATTATTATAGGAAGATGTTGATCAGCTGCTCTCCATGTCTCCTGTGCAGAACAAAAAGGAAAGAGGCTTAAATGTCAGCAAGGGATTTGGATGTTAGTGAGAACTCTGTGAGGCAGGAGGTCCTGGGCACCTAAGCGAGCGAGCATTTCCAAGCCTTCTGTATTAGGAGCCCTAACTAGTCCCTTCTGCCACACACCAACTCACTTCCTTAATGAGAACAAAGAAGAAGATGCAAAGAGCAATAACAATAAAAGCCAATGCACTTGTCATTATAAACTCTTCTGTCAAGCACTCTTACCACTGTTTTTACTCCTGTTCACTCCACTGGTACTCAAAATACCATGCTGATTCTGGGGTCAGAATAATTATACAGCATGTAGGACACTTGTCTTGCATGTAGCTGACCTGAATTTGATATAGCCAGCATCCCATATGATCCCCGAGCCCACTAGGAGAGATCCCTGAGCACAGATCTAGGTGTAAGTTGCTGAGGCACGAGATAAATAATGGTTGTCAGCCCCATTTTACAGGTAAGAAAACTGAGACAACCACCAGAAGACTAGCTTCAGGTTTTAGAGCATCTGCATTGTAAGCGCCTGGTTCTAAGTTCAAATCCTCAGAATACCACATGCACTGAGCAACATTTCAGAAGCAAAGAGCTCTGTGAAGCTATGATTCCCCGCAACACGACAAGCAATTTCTGGTTGTGTAGCAGACCTTTGTGTGAACAAGCATTGCAAAAAAGAAGCATGGCATGCTAGGGAACACCACTACTACACAGAAGTTGAAGGAAGGCTGGAGAGAAAGCACAGCGGTAGGGCATTAGCCTTATATGCAGCTAACCCAGGACAGATCTGGGTTTGATTCCTGGCATTCCATATGGCCCCCCCAAGCATGCCAGGAGTGATGTCTGAGTGCAGAGCCAGGAGTAACTCTCTGAGCACTGCTGGGTATAATCCAAAACAAACAAAAAAGATGTTGAAGGGGGCCGTAGAGAGAGCACTTGCCTTGCACATAACTGACTCAGGTTTGTTCTCCATCATCACACATGGTTCATCAAACTCACCAGGAAGTGATCACAGAGTCAGGCGTAGCTCTGAGCACAGCTGCGTGTGGCACCCCAAGCAAACGCAAAATAGATGTGTGAAGTCACAACCAGGAAGTGCAACCCTTGGCAAGCAAGTGTGTGAGCATTTGGCAAGCAATCCCCATTAGCAGAACCTCATAACGTGTGCTCCTTCCCATGGCAAGCATCTGGGCAAGTATCATGCCTAAAGAAGGTTCAACTTAGGGGAGTGTAACTCTGCCATCACAATGAAACAGCAAAGGGAAGAAAGAGGGAGTATTTAATGTTTATTAATTAAAAGTATATTTTAAAAAGGAAAGAGAGCTAAGATTGCAAACAGAACGATTTACCAGGGACCTCATAATGAACATGTGACTGAGCCAACATTGGAAGCCATAGTACATTGCCTTCACCAGCATCCTGCCTCTCATTTGTAGCTCCTGCCTGGAAAATTAGAACTCAGCTGGGAGGAAGCTGGAAATCAGCAGGATGGCTGCAGTAAATAGTTACAATTGGTCCTAAATGAATTGGTGCCACCCCTAAATTCATGCCCTGTGAAGTCCTCTTGCAGTTTTAACCCTGGCCAGCATCATGACTCACTTGATCTATTCTATAGCATCTTTGTAGCTAGAGTTCAAGCAGCTTCCTGCAAACTTCAAGTGCAGGGTGTTGAATAGTCCTGGACCTCCAGTTAAATTCTTTTTCTTTATCTTTTTTTTTTTTTTTTTTTTATGAACCACATCGGTGATGGTGATGGTCAGGGGTTAACTTCTGGCTTGGACGGACCCTATATGGGAAGCTGGGGATCGAACTGCTGTGAGTCCTAGGTTAATGCATGCAAGGCAGATGCCCTACCACTTTCACCATCGCTCTGACCCCTCAATGTTGCTTTCTTAGCATTCACAATTCTTGTGAAGAATACCAGATTATTCAACTGCAGAGAGAAGTGTGTGAAAAGTATGTGTGTGTGTGTGTGTGTGTGTGTGTGTAGCGCCGCGTGCGTGTGACAGAGAGATAGAAAGAGAGAGAGAGGAGAGAGAGGGAGATATGTAGACTGGAGAAGCCAAATGAAGAGATCAACATAGGCTTATGCTTTTCACTAGGTGTTGAATGAACTCTCTCAGATGGATGAAGATCAAATGGTCCGTTCAAGTGTCTCAAGAGATATCCCCCAGGGCAGGAATGAACTAAATTTGTTGAACCTTGCCCCAAATTTGAGGCAATATGAGGTAGAGGATCCTGGGGAAGGGTGTGTTTTCTGTTATAGAGAGTTTGCCTGCAAAGCATGAGGCTGGTGAGATTGAAATTTTATCCCGGGCCCCAGAGAGATAGCACAGCGGCGTTTGCCTTGCAAGCAGCCGATCCAGGACCAAAGGTGGTTGGTTCGGAATCCCAGTGTCCCATATGGTCCCCTGTGCCTGCCAGGAGCCTATTTTCCTGAAGCAGACAGCCAGGACGCTCTAACCCCTGAGCACCGCTGGGTGTGACCCAAAAACCAAAAAAAAAAAAAGAAAAGAAAAGAAAATTTTATCCTCAGTACCATCCCACCATGGCCAAGGGTTCAGTTGTTTGGAATCTTGGTGTCATAACAGTGTCTGATTTTTCAGCTTAGCTCATATGTGTAAGTGTGTGTGAGCACTGCAATTAATCCAGTGTTTGGGAAGCGTCTCATCACAGAAAAAAACAAAGGGGAGCAGATATACATTGAAAAAGAGAATTGTGGGCTAGAGCACAGCAGGTAGGGCCATTTACTCTCGTACCGCAGTCAACCCAGGTTCGATCCCTGGCATCCCATATGGTCCCCTATGCCAGGAGTAATTTGACAGAGTTAGGAAGTAACCCCTGAGTGTAACTGAATGTGGCCCAAAAACAAACACAAAACAAAACAAATACAAAAACAAAAAAAGAAAAAAAAAAAGAAAAAAAGAGGGTTGAGGTCATTATATCTTCTTCTTCTTCTTCTTCTTCTTCTTCTTCTTCTTCTTCTTCTCTTCTTCTTCTTCTTCTTCTTCTTCTTCTTCTTCTTCCTCCTCCTCCTCCTTCTTCTGTTTCTTTTTCTTCTCCTTTTCTTCTTTCTTTTTTCTTTCTTTCTCCTCCTCCTCTTCTCCTCCTTCCTCTTCTTTTCCTCTTTCTCCTTCCTTTCTTCTCCTTCTTCCTTTTTTTTTTGTTTTTGTTTTTGGGCCACACCCGGCGGTGCTCAGGGGTTACTCCTGGCTGTCTGCTCAGAAATAGCTCCTGGCAGGCACGGGGGACCATATGGGACACTGGGATTCGAACCAACCACCTTTGGTCCTGGATCAGCTGCTTGCAAGGCAAACGCCGCTGTGCAATCTCTCCGGGCCCTCCTTTTTCCTTTTTCTTCCTGTGTGATATACCTGGTGATGTTCAGGGATTACTCCTAGTTCTGCACTGAATAAGTAATTACTCCTCTTAGTGTTTGGGGGGGCATCTGAGATACTGGGATTGAATCTGGGTCAGTCACATGCAAGGCCAAGCACCCTACTCACTGCATATTCCTCCTATTCTTTTCTTTTAAAGTATGATGAATAAACATGAAACCAATCTGGGGACTGGAGGTGTGGCTCAGTGGTAGAGTGTTGATTTGCCTTATATGTATTCAAACCCCTACTGTCATGAAATGTGTTATTTAAAAGTGCCATCTCCCCTTTTAAAATAGAACAGAGTCCTGTGGAGTTAAGAATCATTGACATTGTTAAGCAATCATCAACCTCATTCATCTCCAGAACTTTTGCATCATCTCAAAATAAAACTGTTCCCATGAAGCAATAGCTTACAATACCTCCCTTCCCTTAGTTGCCAATGACCACTGTTCTACTTTCCATCTTTGTGAATGCAAATTCTATAAGCAAAATAACAAAGCCTAATTTTATGTAATACTGATAGATATAATGACTTGTGTTTAGAATGCACTCATGCTTTTGTTAGTTTACTAAATACCAGAGTTGTAGAAGCATCTGGAATCACTCATAGATTTTTGATTCTTTTTGTCCTTGCACATTTTATCGTAATGTGTCATGGCCTTGGGTGTTGTGGGTAATAAATGATAATTATACCTTAACACTTTAACGTTTCACATGATGTTCCTTTCACAATAGCATTGTGAGGCAGAATTAAGTTGTTGTTTTAACTTTACAGATCAGAGCACCGAGGATCAAAGAGTTTCAGCAAGTTGCTCAAGGTCTGTACTGCAAATTGGTCTGCAATTATTTATAGATTGCTTTCTGTTTGGAAGGGGAATGGGACCCAAAGGAGAATTTCAACAGCTTGAGAGAGAAGACAAGCTACTCCCTGAAGAGCATCTCTTCTCTGAGAAACACACCCATGGAAATGTCCATGGAACGTCTTTGATCATGCTGAGTACCAATCAAGATGGAGTCCAGTGAATGTTTTATAGGTTGTAGTTGGGGTTCCACATTAAATATGCAAGTGCTATATTTGAATTTACAGCACACCTGGACAGTTAGACATATTGCCACTGAGAATTGATTCATGGCCCATGCATGAAAGGAACATAAGATCAATCCAGTGAACACATACATACTTACATATATATAATTAAAAAAGCAGAATTAATTGAAATAACCAAGAGAAAATATTCTCTTATTTCATTTTAGTAATGTACACATATATATTTTATTTGTATTGAATCTTCAACATATTGAATCGTCAATTGTCAGGCAAGAATTTGAGATTTAGGTCATGATGGAATGTGTATTTCCTGCCTGTGGATGCCAGTGGAATTCTGGAAATGACTGTCTCATCCTGCTTCTCTCCTGGTTACAGAGTTTCTCAAAGTACAGAAATATTCCACATTGTCTGGAGCAAATGGCCAGTCTGCTTGGTGCAAATACATGGGAAAAGTAACTGCTATTTCAGCACAAGAACAACATTCCAGAAGCAAATGTGGAAGAGCTGAAGTTCTTGCAGATACAATTTTGTTTATGTTGTCTTGAACATTTCATTTTTTAAACTTTATTTATTTTTTATTGATTGGTTTTTGGGCCACACCTGGTGGCACTCAGGGGTCACTCCTGACTGCACTCAGAAATTGCCCTTGGCAGACTGGAGTATCATATGGGATGCCGGAAATCGAACTGGGTCCCTCTTTCGGTTTTTTGGATCCCACCCGGCAGGGCTCAGGGGTCACTCCTGGCTCTATGCTCAGAAATCGCTCCTGGCAGGCTCAAGGGACCATACGGGATGCTGGGATTTAAACCACTGTCCTTCTGCATGCAAGGCAAACAACTTACCTCCATGCTATCTCACCAGGAGTGATTTCTGAGCACAAATCCAAGAGTAACCCCTGAGTGTGGCTGGGTGTGGCCCAAAAACAAACAAAAAGGAATTCTTAAAAATAAATCCAGATTTTTTTTTTCTGAGGTTGATAATAGACAAATGCCCATCTGAAAGTAGGTTGTTTCTAGGCAGGGCTTTACCTTAAGTACCTCATCCACATTCATAAATCTGTCATCATGAAACTTACATCATGTTTTCTTATTATGATAATTAAATAAACTAATTGTTTCTATTCAAGGTGTGATGGTAGAGCCAAGATACCTCAATCACATGTAAAATATTATCCCTATAATTAAGTCATCTATAAGAGAGTTGTTGGCCGTTCTTGGGAGTTAAATCTCAGAAACTTGATCTCAAATATTCTTTACTTTGAATTGAGGATTCATAGACTCCTTGGTGGCCGGATTTTCATCCTGGAACCTAAGCGAAAGAAGGAGCTGGTGCCAGGAATACTGACAGCCCAGAGAGGTTAAGAAGGACACCCTAGAAGAAAAGAGTTGGCTTTGCCAACTGTCATCTTTGCAGAGCTTCCGCAATAATGGATCGGCTTCTGCCAAGATCAGCAGGGAGAGAGGTACAGAGAGTTCTCAAGAGCTCTCATAGCCATTGACGTGGCCTAAGGAAACTCCCAGAAGCCCTTGTGGCTTGATAGACTGGGTTGAATCTGGGGCATTTCCAGACTTACTGGAAGGGACCAACAAGGGAACTAGGCATTTGCAAATTAAGAATTAATATTACTCTTCAAACAAAAAACATCTCTGCTCATTTGAATTTCAAACAAAGTGATACTAGTTGGGAACTGCTACAACAAATGAATTCCTGTTGGCAAACTATACTATATCTATATCTTCCTTCAATTTTGAGAAAGGAATTGCTTGAATGGCTTCATTTATATTATATACCTAGAGAAATGTGTTTTGCTACCTTTTTATGATAAAATAATTTTAGAACATATTCAAATAAGATGCCATGTAATAGACCTGAATATGACTTTATTGACCTGATAAAAGGCACTGTTGCAGGGGAAAGTAAGAAAATGTTGATTAAAAGACCAAGGAATTTTATTATTAGATCAGCAATTTCTTCCCTTCTCCCAAGATCACTCCTAACCCAGCTTATCTCAGTAAACTGAATGAAATTTAATCTCAACGTCTACTATATATTCAGTACATTCTGGCTGACATTTTAAACCCTGTTAGAAATCTGGTTGGCTTCCAAGCACATGCAATCCTAGAATGGAGAAATAGTATAGATAGCTATCTCATTTTTCTTTACTCTCCAATGCACTGACAATGATTCTTTGTATAATGTCTCAGGACACCGAAGGAAGTTATCAACAAACATTTTGAAGGAATCTGTCGAGAGTTTATGATTGCAATTTATATAACGTGGAGATTCCATTTCACTTCACATGTTGCATGATTAAAATGTGCATAGGTAGGCCAGAGAGAGCTTAGTGGACTGAGCACTGATTTTGTAGGCATGCTTTGATCTTTGCACAGTGCGGTCTCTGAGTGTGTGTGTGGAATCCTCAGAGCACAGAATTGAAAGTAGCCCCCCCAGGTATACCACCACCCAAAAAAGATAATAAAGATTCTTAGAAGACTGTGAGTCTATAGACTGCTAGACATGAATACGTAAAATCAACATGCAGTTTTTTTTTACTGGCGGCGTTTTCAGTAATGGAAAGAATTGAAGGACAAGCTCAGGTGACCTGAGCAGAACCAACCACTAGATACACATCAATTCTTTCCCAACCAGAACAAACATTAATCAGCAAAGTGGGAGAAGCAAGGTGTGCTGGGGAGAGCCCCAGGGGAAGTGCACAAAGTTGGCAATTTACAGATAAACTCAGACTCTGATTTCAGCAATATCATTCTATCCATCATCCATCAGCGAGGCATAGCAGCAAGTAAGGTTGCACTGTAGGCAGAAGTCTCCCCTCCACTTTCCACATTGGGCAGTTATGAAGTGCTTGGTAGAGATGGTCAGGTCAGGGCTATCCCTCTGGAAGTGGAACATTGGGGTGCAGACACTTGACAGCAGCTCAGGATTGTCTAATTCTCAGAATCAACCACCCAAGCCAATTCTCAATTTGCCCCTTTAATAAGTTTCAACTCTTTTTTCAAGCTTGGGAAGAGCCATATCTATCATTTCATCCTACCTGCTGAAAGGGTTTTGCTTGAGATTTCGCCTGTGGCCACTCACTCTTCTTTTTCCCCTAGTCCATCTCTACTTCTCTAGATCTGCACTATGACCTCCAACATGCAAATGAACACTCACTTTGAGTCTCCTTCTTAAGCAAGATGATGACATTCCCTTTCATAATATTGTATTTATATGCCAATCTCAATTAACCTAGTTGCTTAGGTTGAAACTATATGGTGGATATTTTAAGGGCATGTCTAGGTGCATACCGAAGTCAGCACTACTTAGATCATTAACAGCATCACGGGTGAACCCTTGCCCCCCACAAACACACAGAGCTACACTCCCTTACACATCCCAGGCACCCAAAGCAATTATTTATTTATTCATTTATTTTTGGACTTGGAGGCCACACCCAGCTTGTACTAGAGGGCTATTTCTGGTTCTGTGCTCAGGACTGACCCCTGCTGGTGCTCAGGGGAATGTACGAAGCAATGCAGTTCAAGCTGGGCCACATGCAAGGCAAACACCTCCCCTGTGTACACTCTCTCCAGTCTAGCAACGTTGCTTTGTTTGTTTGTTTGTTTGTTTATTAGTTTGGAGCCACATCCAATGTACTCAGATGTTACTCCTGGCTCTGCACCCAGGAATTACTCCTGTAGGGCTCAGGGAACCATATGATGGAATATATATGAAACATGAAATGCAGGGGATTGAACCTGAGTTGGTTGCATGCAAGGCAAATGCCTAGCCACTATACTATGGCTTCATTCCCCTTTATATTTTCTTAAAGTAAATTATTATTTTTTAAGTTTTGGAGCAATAGTTTTTTGGGGGGCCACACTGTTCAATGCTCAGGGGTTACTCCTGGCTAAGTGCTCAGAAATTGCCCTGGCTTGGGGGGACCATATGTGATGCCGGGGGATCGAACCACGGTCCTTGCTTGGCTAACAAGCAAGGCAGACACCTTACCTCTAGCGCCATCTCACCGGCCCCTTGGAGCAACATTTAGCTGTGCTCCAGGCTTACTCTTAGCTCTGTGCTCAGAGATCACTCCTGAAGGGTAGCTTAAGGGACCATGTGGTGCAGGAACTAACCCAGACCTCTTGCATGCAAAACATATGCTAAACTTAGTGATTTTTTTCTTCAGCTCTATACAACACATTTTTTTTTTTCATTTAATTTTGTGTAGATTTGGCTCTCTGAGATGCTCTCTGAGCATCTTAGCCATTCTAGTAGAGGTTTAATGCAAAATGTGGTGCTGCTATGGCCCTGCGGTTCTAGAATCATCTGAGCCACCCCATTGCTGCTTGAGGGCCACCCCAGGGGCCACCCCAGAGGGCCTCCTGGTATTATATCCAGAGATGCTTGGAGGGCCATGTGGCACCAGTGATCAAAAGGGTCTTGCTATGCAAGGTAAACAACTTTTTTTGGTTACTCTATACTATCTTTCCTGCCCTTTCTATGTATTTTAAATGAGATAATAAATATATTCCTATCAATTAGCCACATTCTTAGAGCAACTGATAAGGTAGTAAGAAATTTCTTTTGCTGAACATAGAAATTTAAATAAAGGTAAGCCATATATTTTTGGATTTTTTGTTTGTTAGTTTTGGCTTTTGGGCCACACCTGGTGATGCTCAGGGGTTATTCCTGGTTATGCTCTCAGAAATCGCTCCTGGCTTGGGGGACCATATAGGAAGTCTGGGGATCGAACCGTGGTCTGTCCTAGGCTAGCGTGGGCAAGGCAAGATGCCTTACTGCTTGCGCCATCGCTCTGGCCCGAATTTTTTGTTTGTTTAATAAAATTTTGTAAACATAACATTTTTTCTTTCAGGTTCTATGATTTAAAATGTTAATGATAGTTTCAGAACACAATATTATTCTTCTTTTTTTTTTTTTTGTTTTTTTGTTTTGGTTTTTGGGTCACACCCGGCAGTGCTCAGGGGTTAGTCCTGGCTATCTGCTCAGAAATAGCTCCTGGCAGGCACCATATGGGACACCAGGATTCGAACCAACCACCTTTGATCCTGGATCAGCTGCTTGCAAGGCAAACGCCGCTGTGCTATCTCTCCGGGCCCTGGAACACAATATCTAACTATTTTTGTTGACAGAAGATCAGTTTCCCTTATTGTCACTTAACAATGAATAAAATACATTTAAAGAATAAGGAGTCGAACTGATAGCATAGCAAGACTTGCCTTGCATGTCAACCTGGGTTCAATCCCTGGCATCTCATATTGTCCCCCAGTACTGCCAGGAATGATTCTTCAGTGTAGAGCCAAGAGTAACCCCTGATCATTGCAGGTATGGCCCCAAAACAAAAACAAACCAAAAAAACACTGGCTTCAGGCAAAGATACTAACTTAATATTCAGCCTCACATGTTGGCTTGCTGGGAAGTAAATCTGCCATTTTACAGGTAGGGAAATTGAGACTCGAAGTAACATACCATATTTCCTGCTAATAGTGGTAGAATTCAAACTGAAAACTGAGTCTCAACAACAGAATTTCTTTCTGGCTCCTTATTAGACTGACTCTGACTCACCTATCTTTGACTTTTTGTTTGTTTGTTTTTGTTTTTTTTGTGTCACACCCAGCAGTGCTCAGGGGTTACTCCTGGCTCTATGCTCAGAAATCGCTCCTGGCAGGCTTGGAAGGACCATATAGGATGCCAGGATTCGAACCACCATCCTTCTTCATGCAAGGCAAATGCCTTACCTCCAAGCTATCTCTCCAGCCCCTATCTTTGATTTTTTTTTTTTTTGTGGTTTAATTTGGGATATTAGCATGCCAGTTTGAAAAATCTGAGAGCACTTGGAGAGACATTACATATGCAAGGCAAGTGGATCTATTTTTGTTGTAGTTACCAGAGGCTGTAGTGTGTGGGAAAGAGAAGGGAGGAAGAGAGAGGAGTTGCTGGTTTTGTTTTCCTGTGTCAGGGATCAAGCCAGGGTGGTAATACACACATCTTTATCGGCTAAGTTATATCCCTAACCCGAGTTTTGCTTTCGATTAAAAATATTTTTGTTTTGTTTTGGTTTGGTTTTGGGCCACACCCATCGGTGCTCAGGGATTACTCCTGGCTAGCTGCTCAGAAATAGCTCCTGGCAGGCACGGGGGACCATATGGGACACCGGGATTCGAACCAACCACCTTTGGTCCTGGATCGGCTGCTTGCAAGGCAAACGCCGCTGTGCTATCTCTCCGGGCCCTATTAAAAATATTTTTAATATGACTACATTTACCATAAAGATGAAGGTTGAGGTATGCTTTGACTCATGGAAAATCTCTAGATTCATTTTTTACTTAAAGCTAAAATATGTGCTTATTTTATATTCTCTATCATAAAGTACTTATGCATTCAGCATCTTAAGCAGGAGCAAAGTAGTAGGCCTGGGTCAAATTTTTCTGCCAAGAGCCATTTAGATATTTATAGTCATTCATGGGCCATACAACATAGGTAGATGGGCCTAGAGGAACTGATGAGGCACATCCATGTCTGTCCCATCATGTCATAGGGCATACACATGATTTCAGGTGCTTTATGCAGTTCATAGGCCTGATATTACCATTGACTAACTATTTAGATTTTGAGGACAAGATGCCTCAGCCATAGTTACCCATTTCTTATTGGATTCTGAAAAACTAACAGAAAATTCAGAAACAGGGGCCAGAGAGATAGCATGGAGGTAAGGCGTTTGCCTTTCATGCAGAAGGACGGTGGTTCAAATCCCAGCATCCCATATGTTCCCCTGTGCCTGCCAGGGGTGATTTCTGAGCATGGAGCCAGGAGTAACCCCTGTGCACTGCCGGGTGTGACCCAAAAACCAAAAAAAGAAAAAAAAGAAATTTCAGAAACAAATTAGTGTTCCAATAAAATCTCATTTAGACTCTGAATTTTAATTTTATATAACTTTGTTTGCACAAAAATTATTTTCCTTTAAATCTTTTTAACCATTGGTAAATAAAAAAATTATCTTAAATGTGTGAGCTGTGGGAAAAACAAGAACAGGAAGTAGGCTGAATTTGTCTTGTGGTCATAAATTTCTCATCTAGACCATCTCTTCAAAGTCTGGAGAAATAAAAGAATCCGGTTAAGGATATAAAAAGCAGGGCCGGAGAGAGCATGGAGGTAGGGTATTTGCCTTCCTTGCAGAAGGAAAGTGGTTCGAATCCCGGCATCCCATATGGTCCCCCGAGTGTGCCAGGAGCGATTTCTGAGTGTGAAGCCAGGAGTAACCCCTAAGCGCTGCCGGGTGTGACCCAAACACCCCCTTCCCCCCCCCCCAAAAAAAAAAAGAAAAGAAAAGAAAACAAGAATTGCATGCATCAAAAAGTTTGGGAACATTCAGTGCTGGCAAGGATATGATGAAAAGGATTACTGCTAGTGAGGATCAGAATTTGTGGGAAAATTAAATACAACTTAGTGATTTTACTTCTTAGTGTCTATCCCAAGAACATAAGCATATTGATTTCTCAAGTATGTATCCACACTTATGTTCACTGTAGTATTATTGACAATAGCCAAGATCTGGAAACAACTCAAACACTCAATGAGCTTGTGGTGTGTGTGTGTGTATATATACATATATACATACATATATATGTATATATATGTACATATATATACACACACAATAGAATACTGCTCAACTATGATAAAAGAGGAAATCTTGCAGTCCACTCCAAGTTGTAAGTGTAGGCTAAATAAAGCCAGAAGGACAAAGGCAAATACTGAATAATCTCACTCACATGTGGAATATAAATAAACAAAGTCAAGGAATAGACAATACCCAATGCAACCAAGAAGTAATGTCAACTGAACTGAGAACTAAAACTTCTGATTTTAAAAAAGTAGAGACGAAGGAACCAAAGGACAATGGCAGAAGGATAGGGACACTTGGCTGAAGTGGATAGTGCAGCAGTATAAAAAAACAATGGTAATATTATAGTCAACCATGATACTGTTGCAGCAGAATCTAGCTAATGTACAGGTCTTGTGGGCTGTATGTAAGATTAGCACATAGTACACCAAATGTCTTCAGTGTTATATCTCTTTCACTTAACAGCTCTTCATTTCACAGCTCCTATAGGTTTCTTCCTGCAGATTGCAGCAGATGCCGAAACAGGAACCTCTGCTGTTGGAGGCAGCAACCCACTCCTATTGTTTGCTGCTTCTAGTGACAATGATCGTTCATTCTCACCACTCTCCACAGTGGTCTTTGCTTTGGTCTCTATTGGTCTGCCCACCTGAATTGTTAGATCCCTATGCAGCAATTATTTTTTATATATGTTACAAATCCCCACCCTTAGCTATTAGTGCTGTTTGTTTACACCCTTTAGAAGTGAAATTTTAAATTACCTATTGAGTCATCTTGATCTGATCCTCCCTCACTTTCTCTGTAATAACACTTCAATTAGAAATATATGTGAAGGGCCCAGAGAGATAGCACAGCGGTGTTTGCCTTGCAAGCAGCCGATCCAGGACCTAAGGTGGTTGGTTCGAATTCCGGTGTCCCATATGGTCCCCCGTGCCTGCCAGGAGCTATTTCTTTTTTTTTTTTTTTTTTTTTTTTTTTTTTTTTTTTGTGGTTTTTGGGTCACACCTGGCAGTGCTCAGGGGTTATTCCTGGCTCCATGCTCAGAAATTGCTCCTGGCAGGCACGGGGGACCATATGGGATGCTGGGATTCGAACGGATGACCTCCTGCATGAAAGGCAAACGCCTTACCTCCATGCTATCTCTCCAGCCCCCGCCAGGAGCTATTTCTGAGCAGCCAGCCAGGAGTAATCCCTGAGCACCACCGGGTGTGGCCAAAAAAAAAAAAAAAAACACAAAACAAAACAAAAAATATATGTATGTGAAAACACTATGGAAGAACTGAAGTTTGAGTTAGTGACAACTGGAAAGATGCATTCCAGCATTGGTCCCAGCCATGATCCTTGCCCTGCTGTTGTCTTTCTTTTGCAGTATCTGACTTCTGTCATTTTATAATAAAAGTAACCAACCTAATCTTAAAAACACATCTGCAGAACAGAGCTGGAGGTGTAACTTTAACAGATACCAAGACAAAACTACAGTAATGGTCAAAAAGGCCACAGGGTCAGAAAACACATGGACTATGAATACACACATAGAGTCTGGATAAGGCACTTGCTTTGTATGTAGCTAATACAGAATTGATCCTCCTACAGCACTGCATATAGTTTCCAAGCCTCATCAGGAATGATTCCTAAGCATGGAGCCAAAAAGTAAGCCATCACTCGACACATACCCACACCCAAATACAACTCTTTAAAACAGTGAGCAAAGTGTGATACTGGTAAATGTATTGGTATAACTGTATATTCCCTGGAAAAGAAATAAATTTTTTATCAATATAGTTTGCCTATTTCCTTCGTCTGGAGCCTGCCTGGAGATACTTCTGAATACAGAGCCAGGAGTAACTCCTGAGCACCACCAGGTGTGACCCAAAAACCAAAACCAAAAAAAAATAAAACAAAATAAATATATTTTAGAACAAACAATATGCTTTTTTACCTTCATATTTAGCTTATAAAATTCTATCCTATCACAAAAATAAAAATGAATTCTAGGTCTGGGATGTGGCTAAGTAGTATCTAGCACTTGTTTTGCATGTATTCAGGTTCTAGATCCTATTTCAGGCAGCATCAGAACAAAGCAAAAACAGGCAGGCAAGAAAGAAGGAGAGGGGGGAGGGAGGGGAGGAAGGAAGGAGGAAAGAACAAAAGAAAGGAGGAAGAAAAAGAAAGGAAGAAAGGAAGAAAGAAGGAAGTGGAAGGAAAGAAAAAAGGAAGGAGGAAAGGAAAAAAGGAAGGAAGGAAGCAAAGACGATAGAGAGGAAAGAAAGAAGTCCAAAGAGGATTATTTTAAAGATTATTTTATTATATGTGAGCAGTTTTAAACCATGAGCTACAAGTCCAAGAGATTGTCCAGTAGCAAAAGTGCTTGCTTTCAGTTCTCATTGGTGGAGTATAAACAAAGTAAAATCCTATCAACTCTGTAGTCTGATCCCTGGTGGTACAAACTACACTGAAGTGTGTGTGTGTGTGTGTGTGTGTGTGTGTGTGTGTGTGTGTGTGTGTGTGTGGTGTGTGTGTGTGTGTGTGTGAGAGAGAGAGTGAGAGAGAGAATGAGAGAGAGAGTGAGAGAGAGTGAGAGAGAGAGTGAGAGAGAGAGAGAGAGAGAGAGAGAGAGAGAGAGAGAGAGAGAGAGAGAGAGAGAGAGAGAGAGAGAGAGAGAGAGAGAGAGAGAGAAAACACACTAGGGCAAGTGTGCAAACATCAAAACCTAATGAACAATTCCCAGTAAGTACCACAACTCAAATGGTGAAGCCTCATGACAGTGAATGTAACTGCTTATCACTGCAACAACAGCAGAAAGAAGAAAGAGGACAGACTAGGACCCCATTCTAATGTGAAACATTCTTTTTTATTTATTTATTTATTTTGGTTTTTGGGCCACACCTGGTGACACTCCTGGCTCTCTTTCCTCACTCAGAAATCGCTCCTGGCTTGGGGGACCATATGGGACATCTGGGGGATCGAAATGCGGTCCTTCTAGGCTAGAGCTGGCAAGGCAGATGCCTTACCTTGCCGCCACTGCTCCAGCCCCTGAAACATTCTTTTTTTTGTTTTGTTTTGTTTTGTTTTGTTTTGTTTTGGGTCACACCCGGCAGCGCTCAGGGGTTCCTACTGACTCTACGCTCAGAAATCACTCCTGGCAGGCTCAGGGGACCATATGGGACGCCGGGATTCGAACCAAGGAACTTCTGCATGAAAGGCAAACGCCTTACTTCCACGCTATCTCTCTGGCCCCTGAAACATTCTTAATAAAGGCTCTCCCTAGGGGCCAGAAAGATGTACAGTGGATAGGGCATTTCCTATGCAACTGACTGACCCAGGTTTGATTGCTGGCACCCATATGGTCCTGAGCCTGCCAGAAGTCATCCCTGAATGCAGAGTAGGAGTAAACCCTGAGAACTGCCAAGTTTGGCCCAAAAACTAAAAAAAAAAAAAAAAAAAAAAAAAAAAATGTGTTTAGATTGCTGCTATTATTATCCCTCATGCCTCATGACTAATACAGTGGAAAAAATACAATACACACTTTCTTAAAGTAATGCTTACCTTCTCTGCCACAAATCACAAACTCATTAACTGAAAACTTCGCATACATTAAAATAAAGGGTATAAGCATAGGAGTGCAGTAGGTTAAAAATTTAAATGACATTATTTGTTGTTCCAATATACATTTATGAATTTAAAAGATTTGCTTAATATTTTTGTTTGTTTTTTGGGCCACACCTGTTGACGCTCAGGGGTTATTCCTGGCTAAGCGCTCAGAAATCGCTCATGGCTTGGGGGAACCATATTTGCTTAATTTTTTTGTTTGTTTTTTGGGCCACACCTGTTGACGCTCAGGGGTTACTCCTGGCTAAGTGCTCAGAAATCGCTCATGGCTTGGGGGAACCATATGGGATGCCAGGGGGTTGAACCGCAGTTCGTTCTAGGCTAACACTTGCAAGGCAGGCGCCTTACCTCTACCGCCACCTCTCCAGCCCCAAGATTTGCTTAATCTTTCCACTGATAGCAATTATTGCCTTTCCATTAAAGGTAATTAATGCACACACACACACACACACACACACACACACACACACACCCCTCAGTGTGGTTTGCAGTGCCAGAGATCACAGAAAGCAGAGCTGATGGGATTTTGCTTAGTTTATTTGTCTGTTTTTCTTTTTTTCTCTCTTCGTCTTTTTCTCTTCTTTCTTTATTTTTTTTTCCTTTTGAATTTGGACTACACCTGGTAGTGCTCAGGGAACCATGCAGTGCTGGCGATTGAGCCTAGACCTCCTACATGCAAAGTATGTGAGCAGTCCACTGGGCAATCAGTCTCTCTGACCATATGTGCAAGATCTATGTAATTAATGTGCCATTTATTTGAAGAATTGTTCATCCAAGTCATTTAGTATTTGCTTAAGGAATGTCATGTACCAGGCATCATTCATCATTCATGGCTTCAGATGTGTAGTAGGGAATAATTCTCTTTGCATTGACTTTTGAAGGAACGTACAACATGAAGTTCACCATGCTGACAAATGCTACATGCAATCATACTTTGTTATATGATACTCAGCAACATGAAGGAAAAAAAAGAACCACTTTTAACAGTTACTGGATTTGTTCATTCTTACTCTAAAGTGCTTTAGAACTTTAAGAAACAGTGTTCCTGTCAAGCAAATTCAAACCAATAAATACTATTTGCAAGTAAACTGTCATTAGTAGGGTTTTTTTGGTTTGTTTTGTGTCCACACCAGGCAGTGCTCAGGCATTACTCCTGGCTGTACTCAGAAATTACTCCTGGCAGTGCTTGAGGATACCAGGATTTTCATCCTGGTTGGCTGTGTACAAGGCAAACTCCTTATTTACTGTACTATTTCTTCAGCCCCACTAGAAGGATTTTTTTTTTTTTTTTTTTTTTTTTTTTTGGTTTTTGAGTTACACCCAGTGGCGCTCAGGGTTACTCCTGGCTCTGCGTTCAGAAGTTGCTCCTTGGCAGGTTCAGGGGACCATATGGGATGCCGGGACTCGAACCAGAGTCTGCCCTGTGTTGGCCGCGTGCAAGGCAAACACCCTAACACTGTGCTATTGCTCGGGCCCCTGAAGAATTTTTTAAAAAAGTAGTATTGGATTATGTGTCTGATGAACTTTCCAATGAACTCAAAACCTTCACGCTAATTTTTTTCTCTCTAATTTCTTTATTTCTCTCTCTCTCTAATTTTTTGTTCTTCCCATAATCTCTCTGCCAACAGGTTGAGGAAATCCGGGTTTGGCAAAACACAGGGAAAGGATTTTACAATCATATAACAGTTTAAGCAAGAGAAGTATCAAGATTAGAAACCTGGACTTTGATGTTTAAGAATCTTTCTTTGCTTATTGTCTCTTATTCTTAAAATGTAATTACACCAATCAGCAGAAGATGCTCCAGCATTACTGCAAACTTGGTTGTTTGTTGGTTACAAAGAGTACTTTTTTTGAAAGAGAATGAAAACAAGGAAATTTTTTTACCCTTTTCACTCTCATTCTACAAACATTTTATAATAAAACTAGAAATACCAGATGAACCTGAAGGTAATTAATGCACAGCAAGCTGAACTTTTTACCTACTAGATTATATGTGTAACAAACAACTACAATGGAAATGTACTATTTAAGCTGTTAGATGGTTAACTCATGCTTGAATAAATTATTATCTTTTCCTTTTAATTTCTCTGTCTCCATCTCTCTCTCTCTCCCTCTCCTTCTCTTTCTCCCTCTCCTCTTTCTTCCTCTCCCTCTCTGTCTGTCTGTCTCTCTCTCTCATGCCAGGATAGAACCCAGGACCTCAGATAGGCAAAGCAAGTGCTGTCCTGCTGAACCATATCCCCCACTCTATATCACTGTATCTACTGATTCGTGTTCTGGTTCAGTCTGAAATAGCTCAAGAATTTTTTTTTTTTTTTTTGGTTTTTGGGTCACACCCGGCAGCGCCCAGGGGTTACTCCTGGCTTTATGCTCAGAAATCACTCCTGGCAGGCTCGGGGGACCATATGGGACGCCGGGATTCGAACCAATGACCTTTTGCATGAAAGGCAAACGCCTTACCCTCCATGCTATCTCTCCGGCCCCATAGCTCAAGAATTTTAGACCTTCATCAGAACAACTTTTTTCTTTGGATTTGCGATTTTGAGTGGCCACTATTTCACCCCAAATTATTTAGTGGCAAATTAAAGGATAAATGTGGAGGTACCAGGCATGGCCGAGAGAGGTCCCATTTAGCTTGTCCCAGTTTCTCCCACAACTGTAAGGTTTGGTTTGAGGGTGAAAATCAAGCTGGCTACAGATAATTATAAGAAACTCTTTTGTTGGGGCCAGAGAGATAGCAGGGAGGTAGGGCATTTGCCTTGCATGCATAAGGATGGTGGTTCAAATCCTGGCATCCCATATGGTCCCCTAAGCCTGCCAGGAGTGACTTCTGAGCACAGAGCCAGGAGTAACCCCTGAGCACTGCCAGGTGTGACCCAAAAACTGAGGTCCATTCTAAGTCAGCCACATGCAAGACAAACGTCCTACCACTGTGCCACCGCTCCGGCCCAAATACTGTAAGATCTTTTATTTTTGTTTTGGGGCCACATCCAGAAATGCTCAATGATTACTCCTAAATATTTGTTTGAGCGTCACTCCTGACAGTTGTCAGGGGACCCTAAAGTGCCAGGGACCAAACCTGGGCCTCTTACATGCAAAGCATGTTTCTAGCCATTGAGTTTATCTCTACGTTACATATTAAATTTTGTGGGGTTTTGTTTTGTTTTTATTTTTGTTTTGGGGTCACACCTAGCACTGCTCAGGAGTTACTCTTGGCTATGCGAAAGGGATCATATAAAATGGCAGGATTAGAACCCAGATTGACTGCATATAGGGCAAGTGCCCTAAACTTATTGCTCCAGACCCTTTGTTAAAATTTTTTTTTTGTTTTTTGTTTTTGGGCCACACCCGGCATTGCTCAGGGGTTCCTCCTTGCTGTCTGCTCAGAAATAGCTCCTGGCAGGCACGGGGGACCATGTGGGACACCGGTATTTGAACCAACCACCTTTGGTCTTGGATCCGCTGCTTGCAAGGCAAATGCCGCTGTGCTATCTCTTCGGGCCCTTTGTAAAAATTTTTAATAGAGTAAACTGTGTTTCCCTGTTAACACATAACAAGATATTGTTTTTGATTACTATCATAAACTAGTTTAAATTATTCTTCCAAGATGAGCAATAGTGCAGCAATAGGGCATTTGCCTTGCATGTGGCTAACCTGGGACAGACCTGGGTTCAATCCCCGGCATCCCATATGGTCCCCCAGAGCCAGGAGCAATTTCTGAGCGCATAGCCAGGAGTAACCCCTGAGTGTCACCAGGTGTGGCCCAAAAACAAACAAACAAAAATATATATCCTTCTCAGATAGCTGTAAGAACTATAATCTGACATGAAATCATTGTAATTTCTTTTACTGAAAAGTCATAGGAACTGCTAATACCAGTGTGGTATATTGCCTACATTGATTATCAGAAGATGTGCCAATTGTAATTATAAGATTAGTTAACAAAAATATTATTTTGTTTTAAGCCGAAATCATCCTAAATTAGTATTATCATTGAGGTTAGAACAGTGCTAATATTTATGCTTTTGATGTACAAAGTTACTGTCCCTCCACCCCAAGCACTCTCCACCATTGTCCTTGTGTCTTTGGCTCCACCTCACACATCACCTTAATTTTAACAGTGCTAATGATCTCTAAGGGTATAAAAACAAATTCACGGACTTCAAAACCCATTATTTCATGCTGAAAAAATGTCCAGGATGAGGGTACCCCTATTTTCCCAGCCATCTTCTTTGACAAATCTAATTCTAATAAATCTGCAGTAAACGCTGTCATCTCTTCATCCTCTGAATATTCCTTTCTAAAAGAGACATGTCAAGACCTGAGCGATAGTACAGATAGGGTGTCTGCCTTGCAGGTTAGATTCCCAGCATCCCATATGTTCCTCAAGCCTGCCAGGAGTGATTTCTGAGCACAGAGCCAGGATGAACCCTTGAGCATTTCCAGGTGTGACCCAAAAAGAAAAAAACAAGCACACACAAAAAAGAGAGACATGCCACACAGAGATGATCAGCTGGTTTATTGCAAATTCTCTCTTCAAAGCCTTAGGAAAAATGAGGTATTTTTCTTCCTAATGTCATCAATGAATATTCTGCTTTCAGTTACTTTAATTGGGGGTAAGTGGAGGGTGATCCTGTATATGCCAACCAAGTACTCTTTTGAAGAATATAGAACTAGATATCAAGATAGTATGTTCTAGAAAAGCGTTACTGGGGCCTGAGAGATAGCATGGAGGTAAGGTGTTTGCCTTTCATGCAGCAGGTCATCGGTTCGAATCCCGGCGTCCCATATGGTCCCCCGTGCCTGCCAGGAGCAATTTCTGAGCCTGGAGCCAGGAATAACCCCTGAGCACTGCCGGGTGTGACCCAAAAAAAAAAAAAAGAAAAGCGTTACTTTGGGGTGATTCATTGGGACAAAGAAAAGCCCTTAATTAGGGGCCTGGAGAGATAGCACATCTGCGTTTGCCTTGCAAGCAGCCGATTCAGGACCAAAGGTGGTTGGTTCGAATCCTGGTGTCCCATATGGTCCCCCGTGCCTGCCAGGAGCTATTTCTGAGAAGACAGCTAAGAGTAACCCCTGAGCACCGCCGGGTGTGAACCAAAAACCAAAAAAAAAAAAAAAAAAAAAAAAAAAAAGCCCTTAATTAATAATAAAAAGAGAAAGAAAAAACTATTTAACTTTTTTTAATTTTTTTAATTACCTCCCCTTATCCTTCCCCCTCACTGTTATTGACAATGAAGTATGTTGTTGAATGAGTGTGATGGCACACACCTAATTTTGTTGAATATACAGTTTTAGTGGTAGTGCCCACCAGAGGTTCTGTGAAACTTATATTCACACACAAGCATGCATGGATGCGCGCACACACACACACACACACACACACACACAAAGATACACTAGTTAGGGTGCTTGCACTTCTTTTTAGTGTGGTGATCTCCAGGTCACACCCCTTTAATCACACACTTTAATCACCCACTATGGAATGCCCAGAAGTCACTTGGCATGTCAGATGGTCAAATTTCTATAATCATATTTGGTACATGTGGAGAGCCAGGGCTTCACACTCATTCCCCTAGTTTGTCTGGTAGGTGCAGACACTGTTTGGCTGAATGTTTTACTGCAGTGTTATATTAGACTCTGAACACTTCAAAGTTCTCTATAATTTTAGTCTCTTTCTTTACAAATTCCTTTAGAAGCCAGGAATCAGATGAACAGGCTCCTTCACAACAATGCATCACATTTCAGAACCAAATCATTGCCTTTCAGAGTTTAAGAAGAAAAGACCTAATAGAACTTGAATAATTATCATCATTATCATGATTGTTATAACAATCCTTTTGTTGAGTGTTTACTAGGTTGCAAGAATGATGCTCACAAACATTATCTCATAGAAGCCTTAAAATAAGGCTAAATAGGGTTAGGGTTAGGGTTAGGTTAGTCACTTGTATAAAAAAACAACAACAACAATGAAGAAAAACAACAACAACAAAGATTAAAAACCAAAAACAAAAATGAAAGAGGCAGGACTAAAGCCCTGGTAGGCTGGACTTTCAGGCCTGAGAGCTGGTCCTCTCAGCCAGTCCACTTTTTCATTTTGGCAGTGAGAATAGGCAAGCCCAGAAAAATCATATGATTTGGCTAAGATCAGACAGCTAGTAAATGACAGAAGCAGAACTCAAATCCTTATTTCCTCCTCTCAGGACCAATTTCTCTCCTGCATTTAATATATTCTGGACACAAACAAAACATGGGACCTATAATTTATTCAAAATATTTTAAGTCATTAAAATGTAAATTAAAATAGAGAGAATATGTGACAAAGTGACAGCTGAGTTAGTGTTTCTCTTTTAGGGGAGGAGGAGTTTTTTCCTTTGGTGCTCAAGGAACTAACTGCTCCTGGCCCAGTGCTCAGCAGTTCCTCCTAGCAATATACAGGGAACAATGGGGTACTGGGGGGTCAATCCCCATCTTTCGCATATAAGCATGTGCTTAACCCGTTAAGCCTATGACAATTGACTTAAATATCTAGTAAGCAAAAGCGAAAGCAAGGTGGAAAGTATAGGTCACATAGTCGTTGATGCTGCTCCCAAACTCAGCGAAAAATGTGACCCAGAAGCTGTGGAGATGATATGTGGCAGAATGTTATGTGTCAGGGCCACCGGAGAGGAAGCCACGGAGCCCACAGATAGTTTGGGTGGATGTTTAAGAAACAAGAGAGAGAAACTCAAGAGAAAAGCTGTGCTGAATTGTCTGTACTGTGAAACAGTCTCTGCTAACCACTCAGGGGCTCTTTGTTCAGCCTCTCTGTCCACATCTTTGAATGTCCAGCTCTGAGATGGCTAAAGCCAGGACCACGGGAATGTGCAGGCCCTGGGTGTTCTTCAGGCTGAGCTGAAGGGTCTGCTCTGGAAAGCCTCTACCTTGTCAATCTCCATAAGCCCCAGGAAAAGGTAGAACAATGGCCTCCTCAGTCCCACAGTCCTGGCCACCTCTCTCAGGGCCTCTTTCAGCCCTCTAAGTCTCTTTTTATTGAAGCCAGTTGAGTGCTGTCCCTGCCACGTTCAAGGGGCCTGGGCCACTCTCTGCTATAATGAGGTTGTTCTGCCTCTTGCTTAGAGAAAGCTTCACTTAGTGATCCCCACACCCGCGTACATTTGTGAAGTATGGGTCAGGGGAAAAGAAGACCAGGATACAAGAGCAAAATATTAGCTGGGTTTTGGAGAAAGTCTGGGGGATCTGATCACTAATGGTCACCAGTATGCTCAGATGTTTCTTCCTGGAATCCCTGAATCTGTGCTCAGCGCTCCCTCTGCTGGCCAGTGTGATCTCTCTCTCTCTCTCTCTCTCTCTCTCTCTCTCTCTCTCTCTCTCTCTCTCTCTCTCTCTCTCTCTCTCTCTCTCTCTCTCTCTCTCTCTCTCTCTCTCTCTCTCTCTCTCTCTCTCTCTCTCTCTCTCTCTCTCTCTCTCACATTTTCTCTCTCACTCTCTCTTCTCTCCCTCCCTCCCTCTCTGTCTCTCCTTCCCTCCCTCTCTGTATCTTTGTCTCTCTCTGTCTCTCTTTCTCTTCCCCCCTCCCCTCCTCCACCCCATGCTTTCTTCCTCTTACCACATTCCAAATACCTTCAGGTTAAGAGGGAAAGGGTTAGGCAAAGTAATTAGAAAACTTCATGTAGGGCAGAGTGTCCCCTGATCACCACTGGATATGGCTCAAAAACCAACAAAAGAAAAAAGAAAAGAGAAAAATACAATGTGAAGAAGGGATGACAACCAATTGCTTTAAGGGCCATATGCTTGTGGGGTCTGCTAAGAGATGCAGTGAGATCTTGGATGAAGAAGGGTCCTTCTCAGTGAGAAAACTGTATGCCAAGTATTGCAGGGATCCCCCCAAGGCAATTCCTGAGCAGTCTGGGCAGTCCCACCATTATCTGGCACTGGCCCCTGAATCTGGTAAATAAACAAGGGATTCCTTTATGGTAGACCAGGGTGTAACATTATGCAAAACTGAGGGTCCTGGATTCAAATGACTCATTTTGTAAGTTTTTTTTTGGGGGGGGGGGCACATCCAATGATGTCCAGGGCATACTCCTGGCTCTGTGCTCAGGGATCACAGAATATACAGGGATTCTGGCAGTGCACAGGAAACTCTATGGGGTTCTTGGGATTGAACTGGGGTGGACCTTATACAAGGCTAGTAACTAAATCCTGGTGTTAATTCTTTGGCTCCAGCTTCATCATTCAATTCATTAAATTCTCTTAGAATTGCAGGCTCTGCAGTTGTGAGAGAATTAAATGGAGTTAGAATAGTGACATTGTTTGCTAGAAAATAAGTGTCTAAGTAAACCACCTATCCATTCTCTGTTGAGACCCTGGACTGGCAGGAGAAACTCTTATGGTATATACTGATAACTCTAAGATAGTGGCCTCCAACTCAGAGGGCTTCTCAGCATGGCTTGGTATTCCTCCAGTATTTATTTTTTCTAAATTGTGCTCTCTCTCTCTCTCTCTCTCTCTCTCTCTCTCTCTCTCTCTCTCTCTCTCTCTCTCTCCCTCTCTCCCTCTCTCTGTGTATGTGTGTCTCCCCTATCTATCCATCCACTACAGTTCTTCACAGAACTTTCTTTCATCTAGCCTTGGACACCAGCCTACACTCTACCTTCTCACCCCTTAGTGTGGCCTTTATTTTCTTTCACTGCTAAGTGCCCAATAACCAACTCTCTGGGGAGTGAGGAGTTGGATGTTCCCACATTTACCAATTTTCATGGTGCAAATACTACTATTGTAGATGAATGGAGGTTGTTAATGCATCTCAAAATTCCTGAAGGATTTTTAGGAGCTGTCACCAGCATACACAGCACAAAACTTAAATGCCCTAAGCACCTTATTTTTTTCCACTCAGTCACTGCTTTTAGTAAATGCTGCCTGCTTTCTCTAATAGCCAACTCAACACTTAAAATTCCTCATCCCTACATCTCTACTTCCCCCATTTTATTGCCTTTTATTATCATTTAAATTTAGTTAACTGTCTCGTATGCTTTTATGTTTGGTTGTTTCAAGACATTAGTCAAATCTCCATCGCTCACAGACCCATTTCCTTGGAGAATTGTTTTTGCTGTCTTATCGTCAGATCACACACCCATCTGCTTACTGGAATCTAAGTTTCCACTGAAATCTCAAGCCTCTAATAACTTCCTTGTTACTCATTTCTGCAGAGCATCTGGCCCTTCTGTTGGCTTCTTTCTTTCTAGCCTTTGACCACTTCTTCCTTTCTTTGGCTTATGGGAATCTTGTCTCCTCCTGACTTTGGTCTTTGAGGCTCTGTTCTTTATCTACTTGCTGTTCCTCTGGATTCTCACCTATCCCTTCTCTTTGCATTTTACTTTCTTAGATTGCCTCTTCTCCCCTAACTTTAATTGGACCCAAGAGATAGCAGAGATTTGGGGCTGGAGCCACAGTACAAAAATGGGTAGGGCATTTGCCTTGTACACAGAAAACCTCGGTTCAATACTCAACATCCCATATGGTCCCCCGAGGATGACATTTCCTGAACATCATGGTCCCCAGAATACCACCAGAAGTAGTCCCTGATTCCAGAATGCAGACCTAGGAGTAACCCTTTTTTTTTATTTAAGAAATACAAAAACTTGGGCCCGGAGAGATAGCACAGTGGCATTTACCTTGCAAGCAGCCGATCCAGCACCAAAGGTGGTTGGTTCGAATCCCGGTGTCCCATATGGTCCCCCGTGCCTGCCAGGGGCTATTTCTGAGCAGACAGCCAGGAGTAACCCCTGAGCACCGCTGGGTGTGGCCCAAAAACCAAAAACCAAAAAAAAAAAAAAAAGAAATACAAAAACTTAAAAAAAGATAGCACAGTCTTAAGGTTCTTAAGAAGCACATGGCTGACCCAAGTTTGATCCTTTGTACTACATCTGGTCCTTTGTATTCCACCTAGGGTCACAGTTGAGCACAGAGCCAAATATAGCCCCTGACACCATAAAGTGTGGCCCAATATCACTTGAATAAATAATAAATGACTTTTGTGACTGCAGACAAGTCCTTCCCACAAATTTTAACCACAGATTAATCACTGCCACCAAAAGGTGTTCATTCAATGTCTTCAGATACCTCAAGTCTAACATTGTCAAATCGAAATCTCCCTTGAATCTCCTCTTATGAGAGCTCTTGGTCCAGTGAATGGCCCTGGAATGTCCATGGAGGAAACCTTGGAATAATCCATGATGTCTTCTCTCTAATACCACATCCAAGTAATCATTGAATCTTGCTGACTCAACTTCTGAAATAGCTCTCCTGCCTGTCCCTTATTCAACATGGTCAGCGCTTCCTCCCTGATTCAGCCACAGACTGTCAATGCAGTGACCAACCCCTTCCTGGGTTCTCCTGCTCCAGATTGGCCAAGCCTTTTGCTAGCTACATCCTTTAAACCTCAGTCTCAAAAACCCACCTGGCACCCAGAGCTCGCTTCCAGGAAATCTGATTGTTTTTCAGTATTTGAGGGCTAGAGGCAAAGATGCTTGATAAGGTCCATGACTACCTGTGAGATATGACCCCATCTGGAGTCTCTCCCTGCTTACTTGCATCAATTTTATTCCCTTACCTGCAAACACACTGCTTGGTTGAAACCTTATAATCAATTGTCTGCTACTCCCCATTCCTCTTTCTCTGACTAATTCTTCCTCATTCCTACAAGTCCAGTCCTGAACAAGTGCTGCTAGCCCAGCCCGCATCACTTTTTTTTTAATCTGTTTTGTGTTTTATTTAAATTTTTTTTAGTTTAGGGACACTCCTGCAGTGCTCAGGGGACTACTCTTGGTTCAGTGCTTGAAGGTCACTCCCAGTGAGCAAAGAGGACAAAGTGGTGTGGGCCATTCATCGAATCCTTGACTCCGGCAGGCAAAGCATATATTTGACCCTTAGGTCTATTTCCCTGCCCTTCCCATAGCATCTTTGACACCTGCATTTAACATGTGTTTAATGAACTGGTTTGACTTGCTTGTCTCCCTTACTGCATCCACATTGATTGAACTTATTTAATAAAAATGGTTTGTGTATTTTTTTAATGCTAGAAATGGTGTCCATGTCTCTCCTGCATGCCTGGCAAATGTTTTACCAGGCAACCACATCTCCAGTCCTCCCCACTGGTTTAATTTTGTTGTTTTGCCTCTTGTTTTATTTATTTATTTTTGTGGGGCAGGATGGTGGTGGTCAGTGCTTTGAACTTTTTCTTGGCTCAATGCTCAGGAATCATTCCTGGTGTTACTCATGGGACTATCTACAGAGCTTGGATCACTTCAATCCATGCAAGGCAAGTGCCCTACTCACTCTACTATTTCTATTGATCTTAATTCAAGCCAGACACCTATAGCTATTAGCAGTCATTCCTACTCTCTGTCTCAGGAGACCACGGATCTACCTACTGTGTCTTGGGAACTCACTTTTCTCAGCAAGTGTGGAGTGAGGCCAATTGAACTTGGATCTACTACTAACTTTTTTTTTTTTTTTTTTTTTTTTTTTTTTTTTTTTTTTTTTTGTGGTTTTTGGGTCACACCCGGCAGTGCTCAGGGGTTATTCCTGGCTCCAGGCTCAGAAATCGCTCCTGGCAGACACGGGGGACCATATGGGACACCGGGATTTGAACCGATGACCTCCTGCATGAAAGGCAAACGCCTTACCTCCATGCTATATCTCCGGGCCCAGTACTACTAACTTTTAAAATAAGAATATTGAGTTAGTAGTTGATCAGGCTCTTACTGGATTCTTTTTTTTTTTTTTTTTTTTTTTGGGCCACACCCGTTTGTCGCTCAGGGGTTACTCCTGGTTATGCGCTCAGAAATCACCCCTGGCTTGGGGGGACCATATGGGACACCAGGGGATTGAACCGAGGTCCATCCACTTGCAAGGCGGACACCTAACCTGTAGCGCCACCTTCCCGGCCCCTGGATTCTTTTTCTTTACTCTGAAAGGACTTCACTTATTCAAGGACATGGGCTGGAAGATGACCTACATAAATGAACTACATAAATAAAACTACATAAATAAAAGTCTCAATTGACTTTCATCTTTCATCTTCGCTCAGTTTCTTGCCTATACATTTACCTTGTTTGCATAAATTCATAGAATTTTTGGTCTCCAGAGCACTAGTTTCTGCAGTCAGAAGCAAAGTCTCTCTTTATACTCTGAAGCACTATCCATTCCCTTGATGGTTTCCTCATGGGGATGGGATGTCTCCTAGACTAGGAAATCTCCCAGTTCTCTAATCATGAGTTGCTACCCCCTCTGATTTCAATCTACTCAATAAACTTGATTACTATAATATTATAATTTTTCTCTGCCACTGGTTTTGTGTTTCTACTATATAATGAAAAATAATTTATATGATTGTGTACCCAAGGTTAAAAAATGCTAGGGTAGGGATCATATCTAAAATAAATTGAATGTAGATCAAAGACCAAAATAGAATAACTGAAACGATAAAATTCTTAGGAAATACATAGGGGTAGATGTGGAGAAATTGCACAGTGGTTTATTTATTTATTTATTTATTTTTGGGTCATATCCAGCAGCGCTCAGGGGTTACTTCTGGCTCTATGCTCAGAAATAGCTCCTGGCAGGTTTGGGGAACCATATGGAATGCCGGGATTCAAACCACTGTCCTTCTGCATGCAAGGCAAACACCCTACCTTCATGCTATCTCTCTGGCTCTGCACAGTGGTTCATAATGACTGCTTTGCAGTGCTGCATCATGAGATCCATTCCTGGTCTGTCCACATGCACTTAACTCATAAATCATAAGAAATTTAGTTGTGTTAATAAAGATTTATTTAGAAATTTTCCTGTCTGGAGGATAATGAATATAAATATCATGAATTTCCTTTACATATTACCTTAACTCAGAAAATTTTTCATAGTCCTAGCTTCACCAGGGAGTTAAATATCTGTGATATTTTAAGCAGGAAAAATATTTGATAATCCTATCATGCTGTGCTTTATATTTGAGAACTAGTCCAAGGGAAATTATTGTAGAAAAATGAAACAGAAAGAATGAGCTAGATAAGAATGCTTTCCTTATCCAAGAGTCTATACTTGAAGATTTAGTAAAAGCAGAAGAATACCAAGGTATAGACCCTTAAATACCTTTCCTGAGCAGACACTTCACGTAAAAAGATTTTAACAACAGTATAAACTGCAAACTGAAAAATGAGGCAGACAATAGTGGGATTTAAGGCAAGAACAAAGAAACAAAGATCAAGTTGGTTTGCCAAACAGTAGGTGCCTGTATTCAAACAACTGGAGGGCTTTGTAGCAGCTTAGAAGTAAGCTCAAGTCTGAAGCACATCTTCCATTTTAGCCATGAAGACACGATTAGATCACTGGATTCAGCCTGTTACAGTCCCAGAATCTCCCCACAATTTTGTTTTCTAGCTTCAGAATCTCTCTTAATCTTCCAGTAAATTCAAGCTTCTCTGAGGGTGGGGAAAATGTTGACCATTAGAAATATACTTTCTTTGGGGCCGGCAAGGTGGCGTTAGAGGTAAGGTGTCTGCCTTGCAAGCACTAGCCAAGGAAGGACTGCAGTTCGATCCCCCGGCATCCCATATGGTCCCCCCAAGCCAGGGGCAATTTCTGAGCGAGTAGCCAGGAGTAACCCCTGAACATCAAACGGGTATGGCCCGAAAAACCAAAAAAAAAAAAAAAAAAAAAAGAAATATACTCTCCTTAACGAAGACCTGAATTGAAAAAAAATTTTTTAAACTAACAGAAACTAGAGTGGAGCTGTTTGGCCTAGAGGTGGAAGCTAAACCTATTTTTAGTTTTTAATAAAATTAAAAAGCATGGAGGTAGGACATTATGGCTCCTGAAAGATAATCTACTTCCTGTTGCCAAAGTTTCTCTCAGTAATTGGACTTTTTTTTGTTTTTTTGTTTTTTTTTTCTTTTTGGTTTTTGGGCCACACTCGGCGGTGCTCAGGGGTTACTCCTGGCTGTCTGCTCAGAAATAGCTCCTGACGGGCACAGGGGGTGGGGTGGGGGTGGGGAGTGGGGGGGACTGGGACGGACACACACACCATATGGGACACCGGGATTCGAACCAACCACCGTCGTTTGCAAGGCAAACGCCGCTGTGCTATCTCTCTGGGCCCTGGACTTTTGGTTTTTAAAAGCAAATCAATTAGAATAACTTAGAGGTGAGAAGAATGGAATCTGGCAGATACTCAAGAACACATATGGCATGGGTGGGTAGGGGACACTGAAGACAGGGCTACCCAATCTTTTCACACTCATTCTTCTTGAATATTATAAAAATTTTTGGTGTGGGGGCTGAAGAGATAACACAAGGGTAGGGCTTCCCTTGTGTGCAGCTGACCTGGATTTACTCCTCAGCATCACATATATTTCTCTAAACCCCACTAGGTGAGATTCCTGAGCACAGAGATAGGAGTTAAGTAAGCTCTGAGCCCTGCAGAGGTGTCCCCCTCCCCCAAATAAAAGGATTCAGAAAATGAAGGGCCAGAAAGAGCATGGGAGGTATGGCACGTGTCTTGCATGCTACGGTAGCAGCTGTGACTCTAATTTCATCCCCGGCGTTATATACGGTTTCCTGGATTCCTGCTAGGGGTCACTCCTGAGCACAGAGCCAGAAATAAATCTGAGCATGGCTAGGTGTGGCCTCCAAATTGTAAAAAAATAAAAGTGTCTTCTTAGGTTCACAGCATTTTGCATTTAGGCTATAGAAAGTGTTATTGTATAACCAGGACATGCAATTATTTGCTGATTATGGAGGAAGAAAGGGAGAAAGCAGAGGCCCAAAGAAAGCTTAAATTGCTCTAATGTGGGACTGGAGAGATAGCATGGAGGTAAGGTAAAGTTTGCCTTGCATGTAAAAGTATGGTGGTTTAAATCCCGGCATCCCATGTGGTCCCCTGTGCCTGCCAGGTGCGATTTCTGAGCACAGAGCCAGGAGTAACCCCTGAGCGCTGCTGGGTGTGACCCCCCCCAAAAAAAATTGCTTTAATGCCAGTGAGCACCTACTTCTTGTAAGAAAGGGACAGGTAGAATTAAACATGACCTTAAGGCTCAGATAGTGTCCAATGCACTGAACAGAGAGAACAATGGCATCAAATCACTGACTACAACTGGATTCACTAGCTTGTACCAAGTAACTCCTCATGATAAGTCGTTAGGAGCTGTCTTCTGAAGGAAGAGAGAGTAGTTGTGGATATCTCTCACTGTTCTACAGCTTTCCCATGTGCTCAGATCAGAGTTGGGCCTGGCAGTTCTGCCTGGGGCATGAACAATCTACACCAGTATCAAACCAGGTCACTCTGAAGAGCCCAAGGAAATGAAATAAAACAAGCTCAGTATCCCCTTTATTAGTTTTTGGGGTGGGCCACACCCAGTGGTACTCAGGGATATCTCCTGGTTCTGTGCTCAGAAATCACTCCTGGTGGGCTTGGGGGGACCATATGGGATGCCAGGAATTGAAGCCCAGTTGGCCATGTGCAAGGCAAATACCCTACATTCTCTGCTATTGCTCTGGCCCCTCACTACCCCATTTTGTCTAAACCTGCACAAACTTATAGTCACTCTGGGACCCACAAATACCAAGTCTCCCTGCAGCTAAAACCAATCACCCTTTGGGCTCTTTAAAGAAAAAAAAAAATGCTGCAATTTTCCTTGGCTTCTCCTTCCTTTCTTTGTTGCCATTTTTATTCTGATGACTGGGATAGCACATGAGTCTGTGTTATCCACATACCAGGTTGGGGTGCTCATCCACCTGTCCTTGGGTAATTTCAGGCTTCCATGCCTTCAGTGATACTTGCTCAGGTACAGTAAATCATCTGCCACCTCCAAGAGCTAGTTGTGGTGTTCACACACTTGCTCGCCAGGGTCATTCTTCTGGGCAGTTGCACTCCCAATCTTTCCAGTTGCATGTAGGACTAGAGTGAAGGACCCGAGTTCAATTCCTGACCCTGCATGGTCTCCAACATATTCTGGTAGCCTTCAGCCTTTGTAGTCCTTGGCGTTGCTCTCTGGGTTTCCAAAACTCAGCTGAGTGGCTTGGAAAGGACAATTATTCACCTAGAACAAGGTAGCATGGCATAGGGAGCAAGTATGCTTTCTATCATTGATAGGGATATCATCATCAATAATATGCTCATATCATTTTTTGCTCTTTTAGACCTCAACATTATTTGCTGTCTGTGCAAAATTCGAATTTAACTGTGTAGCCAGCACTTTTCCCCAGCAAGCTTTATTGTCCTCTCCTTGAGATACAAATCACAGACAACTCATCGATTTGCCAGCAGATGGCTCCCCAAAGCTAACTTAAATCAGTCAGTCACTAAACCCCTAGTGAGGAGTCCTAGGTTGTTTCAGGGTTGGGGTTGTTTTGAGTATTTATTTGATTGGTTTAATGATGTTGGACTGGTTGGGGGGGGGCAGAGGAGAATGAAAATTATTTAGTATGTAACAACAGAAAATAGAACTGGAGAGATAATACAGTGGGTAGAATGCTTGTCTTGCATGATTCTCAGCATCCCATATAGTTTACCAAGTACTGCTAGGAATAATTCCTGACTGCAGACAGGAGTAACTTTTAATCACAGTTGGGTATGGTCTAACAAACAAAAACAAAACAAAATGAAAAACAAAACAAAACAAAACATAAAATAGCCTTCCTACCATTTCCTAACACTTAAGAAAAAAATTTTTAGGTTACACTTAATACCTAGGAGTAACTCCTAGGCATTCACTCAGTAATTACTCCTAGAGATGGTTGAGTTATATCACATAGCATGCTGAATCCAGATCAGCAGCATAAAAGGTAAATGCCCTACCTGCTGTACTATTGATCTAGCCCCCTAAAGTATTATTTATATCATTTATTCACTTTAGAAGGGAAAGGAGAGCCCGAAAAGATAGCACAGTGATTGGGGCATTTGCCTGTACGAGGCTGACCTAGGATGGACCTGGGTATGGTTCCCGGCAGGAACTAAGCCACTGACCACAACTGTGCCAGAGACAAAGCAAGGGCTCAGACAATGCCTAGTGGACACCAACAGACACAGTGCCAACACAGTTTAGAAGGGACAGTGCCAAAGGGGAGACAAGAAGGGACCTTGGACATGGATGGAATGATATGGGCATTGTTGCCATAAAATAATAGCACCAGTCGTGTGGCAAACCATTATGCATTACCTTTTTTTTAATGTTTTGGGAAAAATACACCCTAACAACCTTTTCTCTTTCCTGAGATCTGATTTGCTCATCTGTGCTAGCATTGAGGCATTATATTATACTTTTTGGTTGATAGTGTGTTTGGGGGTTATACCTACTGATACTCAGGTCCAGGTGACTCCTGGAAGTGTGTTAGGGACTGTGAAGTTACAAGTCTTCTCCTCCAACCCTTTGAAGGTGGTGCTCAAGACTTACTCTAGATCAAGGGTCTCAAACTCAATTTACCTGGGGGCCGCAGGAGGCAAAGTCGGGGTGAGGCAGGGCCGCATAAGGGATTTCGCTGACCGAATATTAGCAACAAAAAATCGCATTAGTAAGGAAAAAAATCGCAAAAAATCGCATAAACATTTGCATACCCAGAACGGAACTGCTCGGGGTATGCAAATGTTTAATGAGATTTTTTTTCTTACTAATGCGATTTTTATTGCGATTATTTGGTAAGCAAATAATCGCGAATATTGCGATATTTGAAGGCCGGTCGCAGGCCACAAAATCTTGTATGGAGGGCCACAAATGGCCCGTGGGCCGCGAGTTTAAGACCCCTGCTGTAGATTCTCTGCTAAAGGAGCACTCCTAGAAGGACTCAGGGAACCACATGCGGTGCCAGAATGTAATTTAATCACCGTGTGCAAGGCAAGCACCTTAACCCCTATGTCCCAAGGGGTTACTTGGGAAATACTTTGTTTGTTTTGGGTCACACCTGGCAGCGCTCAGAGATTACTCCTGGCTCTATGCTCAGAAATCGCCCCTGGCAGGCTCAGGGGACCATATGGGATGCCAGGGTTCGAATTACTGTCGTTCTGCATGCAAGGCAAGTGCTCTACCTCCATGCTATCTCTCCGGCCCCAGGACATACTTCTTATGTCCCAAGCTTTAAACTTCTTAGACTCTGTTTTCAGGTAGAACTTTATCATATTGCTTTGCCTTTGTTTAAATTTTGAGTTGATGGAAAATCCTGCTGATTTTTTTAGTTGTAGTTTTCTGTTTCAATGAAAAGGCATTGGTTCTCATTCTGCTCTTCCATTAATGTTTTGTCTGCCAGACATTTACTGCCACCAACTCTGAACCAGTCCCTGATTGACAGATAACATAAACTGCCTTTGTCTCAAGTCCATAGTGGCCTGAGAAAATCAGTATGGTATACTCTGTTACAATAGGAATATATGCCACCCCTCACATACAAATTAGACTTTTTGTTGTTATATTGCAGTGCTGGGAATTGAAGCCAGGGCATCCTACATGTAAACCAAGTGCTCTTCACTATGCTACATCCTGGGCTCCTTCATAGTTGGAAGTGACAGCTGTCCAGCCCCTGTGTGGCTGGGAGAGGTTGCTCCAAGATAAGAATGTGGCTCTGGGTCCGGAGAGATAGCACAGAGGCGTTTGCCTTGCAAGCAGCCGATCCAGGACCAAAGGTGGTTGGTTTGAATCCCGGTGTCCCATATTGTCCCCCCATGCCTGCCAGGAGCTATTTCTGAGCAGACAGCCAGGAGTAACCCCTGAGCACCGCCAGGTGTGACCCAAAAACCAAAAAAAAAAAAAAAAAAAAGAATGTGGTTCTGATTTTTCTGGAGAGGCAGATCAATGGTAGAGTATGTACTATGTTTATAGGAAGCTCTGAGCTCAATCCCCAGCATCAAGAATAGATAAATCTGGGCCGGAGAGATAGCATGGAGGTAAGGCGTTTGCCTTTCATGCAGGAGGTCATCGGTTCGAATCCCGGCGCCCCATATGGTCCCCTGTGCCTGCCAGGAGCAATTTCTGAGCCTGGAGCCAGGAATAACCCCTGAGCACTGCCAGGTGTGACCCAAAAACCAAAAACAAAACAAAACAAGAATAGATAAATCTGATGCTGGAGAGATAGCTCAGCGGTAGGGTATTTGCCTTGCATGCAGTCAACCCAGGAAAAACCCTGGTTTGATTCCTGGCATCCCAGATGGTCCCCCAGCCTGCCAGGGGCAATTTCTGAATACAGATCCAGGAGTAACCCCTGTGTACTGCCCAAAAAATGTGGCCCAAAGACAGATCAATTAATCAATCAATAAAGTTTTAAAAAAGAATAAAGGGGCTGGAGCGGTAGCACAAGCGATGGGGCATTTGCCTTGCATGGGTGAACCTAGGACTGACCGTGGTTTGATCCCCTAGTGTCCCATATGGTCCCCCAATCCAGGAGCGATTTCTAAGCACATAACCAGGAGTATCCCCTGAGCGTCACCGGGTGTGGCCCCAAAAAAGCAAAGGAAAAAAAAAAGGCAACCCACCAAACAATAGATAAATAACTAAACAAACAAACAAACAAACAAAAAAGATACAGCCATGAAAGAGACCTTCCTTCCTTTATTTAATTTAATTTTTTTTGGTTTTTGGTTTTTCATTTTACATCTGTGGACCTTGTCTTGCATATTGTTCTACAGACCAGCAATGGTAACCAAGTAGTAACATGGTGGTTTTTACCTTTCTGCACCTATGGACAGGCAATGATCTGCACACCAGTGGTTACAGAATGCTGATTTGAAATACATTTTTTAATATGGGATAAGATGCCATTTGAGTAATGATGACCTCTAGGATATGCTGACCATTTTTTCACCCAGTTCTTACCCAGCATTAAAGGATTCTGTTCACAGGATGAGTTCTCTGCCTTCCAAACATCTTTTTCCCCTGGAGCTGGGATATTTTCACACCTGGATACAAATTCCCAAATGTACCTCACCTTTGAAGCTTAACAAAGTTCCCAAAGTTTGTTTCAGTGTCTCAAAGTTATTGAGTTGGGAATAGTTTAGTTTGTTACTGCATAATTTTATTTATTTATTTATTTATTTATTTATTTGTTTGTTTGTTTATTTATTTATTTATTTATTTATTTTTGGGTCACACCTGGCAGCACTCAGAGGTTACTATTGGCTCTATGCTCAGAAATCGCTTCTGGCAGGCTCAGGGGACCATATGAGACGCCAGGATTCGAACCACGGTCTTTCTGCATTCAAGGCAAATGCCCTGCCTCCATGCTATCTCTCCGACCCCTGAATAATTTTACTTTTAAAAAAGAAGAAAATAGGGGCCGGAGAATAGCATGGAGGTAAGGCATTTGCCTTGTATGCAAAAGGTTATTGGTTCGAATCCCGGCACCCCAATGGTCCCCCGAGACTTCCAGGAGTGATTTCTGAGCGTGGAGCCAGGAGTAACCCCTGAGCACTGCTGGGTGTGACCCAAAAACCAAAAAAAAAAAAAAGAAGAAGAAAATACATTATTTCAAGGAAAATCCCTTTTACTAAATAGTAACAATTACAAATTGAATAGAGATGTTTAAGAACACAAATTAAAATGCTTTAATGCTTCAATGCTTTTCACATTTCTGTAACAAGCTTCAGGGGAAGCTGGGGAGCATAGAGGACCTATGCTTAGATGATACTGGAGCAAGTGAGCAACTGGGTCATAAATGCCTCTTTGGCTAGTGTACAGTAGCTACTCTGAATCAAAGGCAAGGAATGTTAATTTATAAATATTTTAAATACTTTACCCCCTGGGGAAAGAAAATTTCTCATTTAAGTTCCTTTAGTAGAAAGCTCCAGGTAACTAACTTTTAATTTTCTATGCCACCCTTGATTCAATGCTTTGATCATATTACAGAGCATGATTTGCACAATGCTCACATTCTTCATTTCTCTGCTCTCCTATTAGTTGAATCCACACACCTATCACTATGGTTACTTTTGTCTAATGCTCGCTGGGATTTAATATGCTCCCCCCAGAACGTCCCCTCTTAAGAGGCCATAAACCAGGAGTTGAGCGGGGAGAAGGAGGTTTATGACACATGATTAGAGTAAATAGTAACCATGAATTCACTAACACAATCACTACTCTAAGTTTACTTTAGGGATAGAGATGTTCTTTAAATCCTGTTTTTAATACAATGGAAACATTGATCTAACCAAAGGAAAAAACCCCAAGGAGCTCCTAAAACTGTATTTTGAAAAACAATATTGTTCAGAGCTTGCCGTGCCTCATATTTTCAGCAGACTGTATGTGTGTTGTGTGATAAATAGTAAAATCTATCATATACCTAGGACATCTTTACATCTGTAATCTATACAACCAGAATTATATTTTACTAGTATCTGAAAATAAAATATTATAATAAAAACATTGTAGGGATCAAAGAAATAGTTTGGGGGTAGGGTGTTCCTCTTTCACACAGCCAACCATGATTGGGTGGATGCCTAGCATCTCATACAGTTCTCTTGAGCCTGTTAGGAGTAATTCCTGACAGTAAGCCAGGAGAAACCTCTGAGCATCGTTGGGTGTGGCCCCCAAACAAAAACAAAACAAAAATGCTTTTAAAATATACAATTTTATGGTTATGAAGACTACAGAAGAAAGGGGGCTAGGGGGTAGAGAAATAGTACAGACCATAGGTGCATGCCTTGTACATGGCTGACCTATGCTTCACAGCATTCTATATGGCTCCCTGAAACTGCCAAGAGTAATCTTTGAGTGTGGAATCAGAAGTAAGCCCTGAACACAGCCTGGATATGGCCCAACTAAAAAAGGAAACAAAATTGAAAGGTGCCAAAATACAGGTATACTCATCCATTCATTTAATGATAAGGTTTGATATATCTATACATATTTATACATATATATATTTTACATATATCTATACATTCTTTTTTCTACTCTGGGGCTGAACATGGTACCAGCCATACATAAGGATGTAATATATCTACTAACTGAATAAATAAATGTATACATACATATACAAGACCTTTAAAAAAAATGAAAGAGAGAAAACTTGGCATTCTGAGTATGATAGAAATGAAGAAGTTGGTAAATAAAAGGATGAGGGGGGCCTGGAGTGATATCACAATGGATAGGACCTTTGCCTTGCACATGGCTGATCCAGGTTTGATTCCTGGCATCCCATATGGTCCCCAGAATCTGCCAGGGGCAATTTCTGAATGCAGAGCCAATAGTAAGCCCTGAACACTGCCGGGTATGGCCCCAAAATAAATAAATAAATAAATAAATAAATAAATAAATAAATAAAATAAATACATACATACATACATAAATCAGGAGATAGGAGGTTTGTAGCAAAAATTCCTGAGTATTCCCCCCAAACACTTTCTTCTGTTATGACAAATCCCTTGATTTCTTTCTTTTTTGGGGGGGCACATACAGGGGCTTCAGGGGTTATGCCTGGCTCTGCTCAGAAATTACTTCTGCAAAGCTCGGGGGACCATATGGGATGTTGGAAACGGAACCTCAGGTCAGCTATGTGCAAGGCAATGCCCTACCTACTGTACTATCGCTCCGGATTCTCCCTTAATTTCTTGCTGTGCACATTTATCAACTCCCTTTAGTGCTAGAAGTGTCCTGTGACTAAGTTTTGGTTAATAGACTGTGAGCTAAAGATATGTCTCCATCTTTCAGGTCATGACCAAGAAGAGAAAAGATCATTTCACTATAGGACAGAGATTATTCTCTTAATCACTGACAAAAATGGATATGGTGGCCAGCCAGCTGGGACTAAGAGGACCTGGATAAAGTCCTTATATGTATGGCTCCTGATTGCTCTGAGGAGGAAAATCAGGGTTTAATGTGAGAAAGATACTGGTTGTAGAGGAGTTGGTTCGATAGGAGTTAGATAGATAGGTCAATAGATAGGTCAAATCTCCAAAGCAACCTTCAACACATTGTCATTGAGTCCTTTTGGAAGTGGCCCTCAAACCAACTAACCAAACAAAAAGAAACAACTTTTCCAGGCCAGTGGCTATTTGGAGTTTCTGTTACAGGAACTAAATATACATCCTGAGATAAGCATCAGAAAGACTTTGTAAGAGGTGGTGCTATGTCTATGATTGGGTTGTTCACTAGGCAGACATAGGGAAGGAAGGGATTTCTAGAATAGCATGTGTAAAGATATGTGTAAAGATATGGAAGCTTATAAAAAGAGTGGCTTTAGAGTTGTGGCTGATCACCACAATAAAGATAGTGGGACTGACACTTTGACTGGTCCAGCAGAGTCAGTTGCAAATAATGGGACAGATGCAATGATTTGTTCAGGTAGCAAGACATCTGAAGGTCCCTAAATAAAGGGCTCCATCATGCACAATAGTTATGAGTTAGTTCATATAGAATAAAGAATTTTTTATTCTATATGAATATATGAGAATAAAGGATTCTCTTAGTGTAGCTGTGGATATGGGGAACATAGAGTTGATAAGCAATACCCTTGTGCTATAGGATTGCTTTGCTGTCTCTTGCCAGCTGTCTGTTCTGCAGCCCCCATAAGTCTGCCTAAGCCTGTGCTCTTTATAGAGGGGATTTTCTTTCTTAAACTTGAATGTTCTTTAAGCTTGATTTACTCAGAATACTGTTCAGATCTTAAAATTTTACAGGGTGTTTACAGGGAGATTTTTCACAAATATGATGCCAAGAAATGAAGTTGTTAAGGACAAGAAGAGCCAGACCTCAGGGTCCATGGTCTGATCTCCCTGAAAGATTTGCATGCCTCACATACTTACTTGAGAATTTGTGAAAGGGAACACAGATATTATTACTGGTTCTGCACTCAGGAATCACTATTGGTGGACTCGGGGGACCATATAGGATGCTGGAGGCCAAACCTAGGTCTTCAGCATGCAAGGTGTTTGTTGGGTTACTGATCCTACCCTAATCAATAATTGTACTCCACTTTAGGGTGTGATCTGGTGATATTATATTGGGTTATTCCTTACTTCTTCCACCCTAGGGTGGGACCTGATTCTTGTCAATAAAAGCAGGGGTCTGAGGAAGGCAGGGGCTCATTCTTTGGTCTTCTACCACTGAGCTGCACTCCTTTGTATGAGCAGAAAGTTTGGGTGGTTTGAATTCCTTGCTTGAGCACTGGATTTTTTTTAACCCATTTTTGTACCTCTTAACTGTGTGAATTATTTCTTGTGGATCTTTACAACTGGAACTGTTCCCCCTGTCCTAATAAGACAGGGGAATGGGAACTCCTTTCCTGTCTGAGAGCTTGGTGGGAATCAAACCTCAACCAATCTTCTAGAGAACATCAGGTGAGCACCCTCCGTGCTCTGCTATCACTCTGGCCCTGAGACTTAGTTTTTTTTCTTGTATAGCAACCCTCATTCCCAAATTAAAAAATAGTAGAAAAAATAAAACAAAACAGAACCAACAAACCAAACAACAAATCACTGAAATACACTAGTCTCGTAATAAATCTGAAGTGTTTCTAGCAGCTCTCCCGAGTTGTGTTTCTTAGACAAAAAAGGGGTTGCAAAAACCAAAGGTGTCCTACTGAAAATCCTTTGAGAGGTTTATAGTTATTCCCAGACCGTTCTAAAAAATGGATGACTTCTATCATGGCAGACAAATTGGATCTTCATTTGGACTTCATCTCTCTTTGCAGGTAGCTCTGGGCAAGGATGGCATCTTTACAAACTTCTTTAGGAAAACCCACCTAATGGGATGCTGATTGTTTTAAGTACAAAGTCTTCTTGCCCGGAACCTCTTTCTTCATGAGCAGACTTACATCCCTTGCTTGCACATCTCCTGCGACCCCTATTATGCTGGGTGCTTATCAGGAAGACAATTCCAATTTTTAAGAAAGACCGCCGTGGGGGGTGGGGGGTGGGGGGTGGAGGGTGGGGGGAGAGATAGCAAAGTGGTGGGGCATTTGCCTTGCATGCGGCCTACCCTGCTGGGACCCGGTTTGATTCCGGGCATCCCATATGGTCCCTCAGCCTGCCAGGGGCAATTCCTGAGTGCAGAACCAGGAGTAATCCCTGAGTACTACTGGGTGTGGCCCAACAGCTAATCAATCAATCAATCAATAAGTAGTTAAAAAAAGACTCCCTCAGAGATGTCTTGCAATTTTGGGTAAGGTAGGGGCTCTCTTAGCCCCACCTTTCTTTATATTTATTTATTTATGTATTTATTTATTTGGGGGGGTCACACCAGGCAGCATTCAGGGGTTCCCTCTGGCTCTATGCTCAGAAATCCACTCCTGGCAGGCTCGGGGGGCCATATAGGATGCCGGGATTCCAACCACCGACCTGCGTGCAAGGCAAACGCCTTACCTCCATACTATCTCTCTGCTTCCTCCAGGATTCTTAAAATCCTTTTGTTTTTGGGTCACATCCGTCAGTACTCAGGGGTTCCTTTTGGTTCTACGCTCAGAAACCGCTCCTGGCAGGCTCGGGGGACCATAAGGGACACCGGGATTCGAACCACCGACCTTCTGCACGCGAGGCAAACGCCTTACCTCCGCGCTACCTCTCCGGCCCCTAGCCTCGCCTTTCAAAATGGACTTGCGCAGACGCACGTGCCAAGCCACCGCGGAAGCGAGCGTCAGCCGCGGATGGAAACTCTCGCGAGAACGGAGCGCGAGGAGGCGGCGCCAGCCACGCCCACAGCCCCGTTGCCCCGGAGACCAAAAAACCCCCGGGCTCGACGAAGTGCGGCTCCGAGGGGATCCGGCTCTTCCCGCCTCCCGCCGGCCGCCGCGCCCGCCACGCGTCTGCGCACTGCACGCCGGCGTGCTCGCCTCAGCCCCGCGCCGCGGAGCCTCCGAGGGCCACTGAGGCTCTTCTGCCGGCGCTGCCGTCCCGGGCGCCCGAGCGGAGCGAGCACTGCACGGCGACGCCCCCTGCCCGAACCTGGCCGGTGGGAGACGCTGCGAGTGGACTAAACGGCTGCCGCCCGGCCCCCCCCCCACCCCCGGGGCGTCCCCTGGAGCCCCCACCCCCGGGGAACAGCTGCCCGCTGGGGTAAGGGGGGTTCGCGGGGCCCTCGGGGGCCTCCCCGGCGCGGCTCTTGGCCGTCCCTGGCTCTGGGCCTGGATCGACCAGCTCTGGGCTGGAAGGACGTGGGGACCTGGCGGGGGCCGCGTCTTGCCCAGGAGAGGGCCCCGTTCTTAGGAGCTCCTGCCCCAAACCCTGAATTAGCTGACAACTTCCTAACTTACTTCCTTCCTCCCTCCCTCCCTCCCTCCCTCCCTCCCTTCCTTCCTTCCTTCCTTCCTTCCTTCCTTCCTTCCTTCCTTCCTTCCTTCCTTCCTCCTTTCCCCTTCTTTCTTTCCTCCCTTAACTTCCTTTCTTTCTTCCTTTTTCTTCCTTCCTCCCTTTCTCCTTCCTCCCCTTCCTTTCTTCATTCCTCCTTTCCCCTTCCTTCCTTTCTTCTCCTTTATCCCTCTTCCTCCCTCCCTCCCTTCTTTCCTCCTTCCTTCCCCTTCCTTCTTTCCTACCTTCCATTCCCCTCCCTTCCTTTCTCCTTCCTTTTTCCTCCCTCCCTTCCTTCCTCCTCCCACTCCCCTCCCTTTCTCCCTCCCTCCCTTCCTTTCTTCTTTCTTCCCTTCCTCCTTTCCTTCTTTTCCTCCTTCCCTACTCCCTTCTGCTTTTTATACTTTCCTTCGTTCCTTTTTCTACCTTTCCCTTCCTTCCTTCCTCTTCCCTCTTCCCTTCTTCCTTCCCCTCTCTCCCTCCCTTCTTGCAGAGAGATGCTCAAGGGACAAAGAAGACCATTGCCTGCAACACCCGGCTTGCAAATGGAGCTTGAGTTCTAGACGACCGAGGACAAGGCCAAAACATGCTCGAAGCTTCCCTAGACGTGGACACGGAGCCTTTGACCGAAGACTGTCAGGACACCTACGTCTCACCCGATTCCCCAGCTCTGTCGGGTGGCACCTCCAACAGCCGTAAAAGTACACCCAGCTTGCCCGAAAAACCAGGCTATCCGGACTCTGTTTACGTGATGGCAGCGAATGTGTTTCAAAGCATTCGAGTGGAAAAGGCCCCGGAGAAAGCCCTGATCAAGTATGGGGACCAGCCCCTGCACACGGTAGAATATGAGGATGAAAGCATGCAGCGTCTGTCCTATGAGCTGGCGTTCAGTGCCCTCAAGTGTGAGTAATAGCTTGAAGATGAGTGCCCAGAGCTAGAGTGAAGGAGGGATTCTGAAGCCCTCTCTTAACTCTGAGCGATCAGGCCGAGTGGCTTGGGCCACACCTAGGTATCATTCAGAGAGTTGCCTGTCCAACAAGCTCTTTCGATTCCAAACTGTCTTCCACTGCCGCCTTTCTGAACCTCCACTAAACTGTGTGTCCTTAGCTTGGTCTCATGCTCATCCCTTCAATTCAGTAGGGGAAACTCCCCCCCCCCCTCCCCCGCACCACACACACACTCAGCAATGCTTAAAATCCTACTCCTTGGTGAGGCTAAGTGGACCATGTGGTACTGGAGATTAAACCCAAGACTTCTGTATGAGAAGCTTATGCTCCAGCCTGTTTTCCCAGCAACTTTCTAAGAACTATATATGGGAATAATGGACATGAGCCAAGCATCTTTTTGAATAATTTTTTTGTTTTTGTTTTTGGGCCACACCCGCCGTTGTTCAGGGGTTACTCCTGGCTGTCTGCTCAGAAATAGCTCCTGGCAGGCACGGGGGACCATATGGGACACCGGGATTCGAACCAACCACCTTTGGTCCTGGATCAGCTGCTTGCAAGGCAAATGCCGCTGTGCTATCTCTCCGGGCCCTTGAATAATTTTTTTTATATTTATGTAAGCACTGTGATTTACAATTGTTCACGTAGGAGAGGCATTGAAGTTCTACCATCAGTCCCACCACCAATGCCAACTTCCTTCCACCTGTGTCTCAAGATTCTTCTTCCCACCCTGCCTGCTTCTTGAAGGGCACATTTGTAACATGGTTGTAGTTTGTCTCATGCTTTAGCATTGATGGTTTTGTGTTTTATATATGTATATCACACCTCTATACCACTGATGTGTCCAAGGCTCCTGACCCCTAGCCTTTTTACTCCATGCCCACCTCTTCTTCTCCATTCCATTTTTCTTCTTTAATCTTTTCATTATTGTAATCTAGGGTCAAAGCTTTATACTACTTGATACCTTGTATTCTCTGAAACAAGTTCTCATACTTTTAATGCTTTTTGGACTGGAAATGATTTTTTTTTCTTTCCAACCCCTCCCCCACAAAAGATTTTTGTTTTTGGGTCACATCTGGCGCAGTATTCAGGGCTTACTCCTGGCTCTGGTGCTCAGTGATAACTCCTGATAGGGTTCAGGGTGACCATATGTGGTCAACCAAATGCAAAACAAGCACCCTATCCACTTTACTTTAGATCCAGCCTAATACACACACATACATGCATTCATATACACAAGATTTCTTTATAAAGAAGAGCAGAAATCTGGTGAAGATATCTCTAGCTTTTAGTTTCATTCTTCCCAAGTATTTATTTGCTTTCCTGCATTTATATCTTATATTCTTGTTCATGAACTTTTCTCAACTATAGAACCACTGTGGTGTGGGTAGACAGAGCTGAAGAAGAAAATATGGATTTATCAGAATTAAATCTATCCCAGTGAAGAAGACCCCAGGTCTAGCTAGTCACTTCAAGTTGAGGAACTTGTCGCTTTATTCCTCCAAAATCATTTGCCACCAGGGTTTGCCATGCAGTTTTCACCTTCTCTCAGTAGTGGTAAAGGACCAACCTCAGATTATAAGGTTGTAACTAGGACAACAGCAAAAATAAAAGCAAGGTAAAGCAGTCAAAAGGCTGAAAGTTGTTTTCATAGTAGTCATAAGCTTCAGTATAAGGTAGGATTAGGTTTGTTATATTTATCTGATCAGGTTTATCAGATCAAGTTTATCTGCTATATTATCTCTCCATCTTCCTACTCCAATTTAATTTTTGAGATTCTGTTTTATTCCTTTACTTTCCTTTTAAAACAGTAGTTTTGGGGGATGGAGAGATAGTGCAGCTTTAGGGCGTTTGCCTTGCAAGCAGCGGACCCAAGACCAACGGTGATTCGAATCCCAGCATCCCTCATGGTCCTCTGTGCCTGCCAGGAGCAATTTCTGAGCAGAGAGGCAGGAGTAACCCCTGAGCGCCGCCCAAAAACCAAACCAAAAACAACAACAACAACAACAAAAAACTCCAGTAGTTTTGAAGAACAAGCAAGGGGTTGTATTTTAATACATTTTAAATTTTGAATCAGAGAAGTAGTTTAACATTTTTCCTGCCATTTGACAGTGAAATGAGACCTAGGCATTTATATTGATTAATTGGATTTTTTATTTTTATTTTTTGTAAATCTCTGGGTTCCTGATCATGGTTCCATGTGGAGCTAGGTATTGAACCGAGGACTTTCATATGCAAAGTATGTTGTCTGGCCCTTTGAACTGTCTACCAGGCCCAGTTATTTGACTTCTAATAATTGTCCCTAGACACTCATTCTTAGGCTTTTGTAGTTCTAATAGAATATTAAGCTTTAACTTTAGAATCAATGACAAAGGCTGAAATTACTCTATGTCAAATTAATTCATTAGCTGGATGTGTGATCATGCCATAGTTATGTTTAGTAGATTATTTTTTCTTAAAAGCTTGTGCTTTATTAATAGGTCTTGTGATTGTTTCTTGTTTTCTAGTGACTCAAAGAATCCCTTTTGAGCCCTCTACCTCCAAATGTTCATTTTGATGAATTTATATTCTAAAATAAAATGAGATTGAATAGCACAAATATTTTCCTTATAATATCTTGCTTTAAATTATCATGCAGGTGTTCAAATGGAATAAAATCAGAATACCTAAGCACAGTGGATTTCCAAGCCAATTAAGGGCTTTAAACCTTTGGAGGCTGGCATGTATTTCATGTTCATCTTCTGTATTGTCAGTGTTCTAGCAATGCTATATAAACATCACATTAATACAGCATAGTTTCAAAGAATTAGTGCTTGGAGGGCAGGGAAAGACCATCAAAATGTCTTTCTCAAAGGTTTTATAGTAGCAGGAAAGCTGAAAAGGTTAATGTACAAAGTAAAGAGAGCTTGGATAATAGTCCCTTTTATCCCTCAATTTGTTGTTAGATAAAATTGTCACCTTTTCGTGTGTGTGGAAGTACAAGGAGAAGGGGGAAAAATGACGAAAAAAAAATTTTTTTGCCACATTCAGCGATGCTAAGGGGTTATTCCTGGCTCTGCGCTCAGAAATTGCTCCTGGCAGACTCAGGACCATATGGGATGCTGGGAATACGGTACATGGTTGGCTGCATGCAAGCCAAATGCCTTACCTGCTGTGCTATCACTCTGGCCCCAGAAAAATCTTTTAATTACATAGCTGTTAAGTAGATTCCTATGGTGGTTTTATGTTTTTCAATTTTATTGTTTGTTCCATTGCTGTGTCCTTTGTGTATGTCTTTTCAAAGCAGAATGTCTTTATCTGATTAACCTGGTAAGGACTAAAAGGATATAATACGTTTTGAAATGGAAACTACCACTAGTCCTCCTTTACTAAGTAACCCCAGGATTAATTTTCTACAAAAGTAGGTAAGGAATTCCTAATCCTATTATGTTTGCTTCTATCATAGAAGCAGGGACTAGAATAATATAGTGCAGCAGGTTGGGGACTTGCCTTGCATGTGGTCTATTCAGATTCAATCCCGGCATCTAGTTTATAATAGAGTTTAGTGTCTCAGGAATTCAGTGTTGCCACACTGTGATCAACAGTCTTGCCATCCCTCCAGCAGAGTCTCTAGGTGGAGACCAGGATGTCTCTAATCTTCCCATCTCCTGCCCAGCTAACTTACTTAGTTCCTTAAGCTGACTCTTGGTATGTTATTATTGTTTTGTTTTTTTTTTGGCCACACTGGTTTGATGTTCAGGGGTTACTCCTGGCTAAGTGCTCAGAAATTGCCCCTGGCTTGGGGGGACCATATGGGACGCTGGGGGATCGAACCAAGGTCCTTCCTTGGCTAGTGCTTGCAAGGCAGACACCTTACCTCTAGCGCCACCTCTCTGGCCCCGTTTTGTTTTTGTTTTTTTAATTTTTTTTGTCTTTTTTTTGGTGGGGGGAGGTCTCACCCGGTGGCACTTGGATTACTCCTGGAGGGCACCAACATCACTTGGTGTATCCCAGCAGCATAAAGCCCAGGCAGCATCGCATCCTCAGGTCCTCGAATTTGAACTGACCTGCTGACTGAGAATTGCCACACCTTGCAGACCTCCTGCGCACAATGTGGGAGTCCCAGTTAAAAAGTAAAAGGGCTGTAGAGAACTGCAGCAGGTAGAGTGTTTACCTAATATGAGACTGACCTAGGTTTGACCCCGGCTCTATACATTTCCCTGAGTTTCACCAGTACTGATGCCTGAGCACAGAGTCAGGACAGAGCCCCAAAACCAACTAGGAGTGGTCCTAAAACAAAAACAGCGAAAAGAAAAAGAAAAACTGGCAAGATAATTTTTTATAAAAGTAAGTCAGTAAATACTAAATGAAGGGGTCAAGCAGTGAGAATGAGAAACCAATACAACTGCTGATCTTATTCCTGGCTGGATTCTTTATTTTTTTTAAATGCTATTTCTGAATTCATATAACTGCCTTCCTGAACCTAAACCTTTTGTTGTTGTTATGTCTAGGGATTGTACACTTGATTTCGTTGCCCCGGGGAGTGGATGGTTGAGGCGGCTCACACTTGGGGTACACAGCAATCGTGCCAGGGGTCAAGGGTGGTCTGTGGACTGATGCTGCAGGTGGAATTCCCAGCCTCACACTCACTTTGTGATAGCCCAGCCCCTCCCCCCAATTCTGATTCAAAAAATAATTCCATGTTGTTGTGTCTAATGGTATAATAACTTTCTATTGCTGATGCCAGCTCAGTTAATCAGAGTCCTGTCAACAGGATGTTAGCAATTGTGTCAAGTTTCCCACCTTTCACACATACCAGACCCCTCTCTCTCTGAATATCATATAGCTATAGAGGTATCTGGACATTCTTGAATGGCAGTTTCTAGAATTGCCTCCTACGAGGGAAGCTTTATGAAAAGGTAATAAAAATAGAGAAGAACAGTGGGAGAGTCAGAAAAGAAATCCAAGCTGTGCATCTCAAAATAGCACCCCTCCTTTGTACTTGATATCGGAGCCAGGTGAGAGAGAAGAATCCTTGGATTCTGCACACTCGTTCCCCAGTGTCTTTCTTTCCCAGGAGTCTGGGAACACCCACCCGCCCCCCCCCCCCAAGCTCTAGAATGTCAGCATAACTTCAGCAGGTGGCTGCCAGAGAAGGGAGCAGGGAAGAGAGATGAAGTGATGAGCGAAGAAATGGGAAAGAGAAAGGGGGGGGAAACATCAGTTTCTCAAGCCAGCCCAGTTTTCCTTTCATAGGACACATTTAGAAAGAGTGGGGAAAGAGTTCAGGAATTAACCTCCTTTCCACCCTTTCCTTCCTCCCTCCCTTCTTTTTCCTTTCTTCCTTTTTCTTCCCTTCCATCCTCCTTCCTTTCCTTTTTCTCTTCCTTTCTTCCTCCCTCCCCTTCTTCCTTCTTTCTTTTTTCTCTTTTCCTTCCTTCCCTTCATTCCTCTCTTCCTTCCCTTCTTTCCCTTCCTTCCTTCCCTTCCTTCCTTCCTTCCTTCCTTCCTTCCTTCCTTCCTTCCTTCCTTCCTTCCTTCCTTCCTTCCTTCCTTTCTTCCTTCCTTCCTTCCTCCCTTCCTCCCTTCCTCCCTCCCTCCCTCCCTCCCTCCCTTCCTTCCTTCCTTCCTTCCTTCCTTCCTTCCTTCCTTCCTTCCTTCCTTCCTTCCTTCCTTCCTTCCTTCCTTCCTTCCTTCCTCCCTTCCTCCCTTCCTCCCTTCCTCCCTTCCTCCCTCCCTCCCTCCCTCCCTCCCTCCCTCCCTCCCTCCCTCCCTCCCTCCCACCCTTCCTTCCTTTCTTTTTTTGGTTTTTGGATCACACCCGGCAGTGCTCAGGGGTTACTTCTGGCTCCACGCTCAGAAATCACTCCTGGCAGGCTCGGGGGACCATATGGGATGCTGGAATTCGAACCAATGACCTGCTGCATGAAAGGCAAACGCCTTACCGCCATGCTATCTCTCCAGCCCCATCTTTCTTCTTTCTTTCTTTCCCTCTTTTCCTCCCTCCCTCCCTTCCTTTTTTCCTTCACACTGAAAATGCTATGGGAGCATTCTAGGTAGAGCTTCTTTAAGCTGATGGTGCTCTAGCCAGGGGTGCTTGTTAATGGTGGGGATCACTATGGTTACACCCAGTAATGCCCTTTGAGTACTGGGAGGAAGGGATAGGAATGTGATTTGGTGGTTGAGAGCCTGTATGAGGTCCTGGGTTCAAAATCTGGCACTGGAAGAAAAAATAAAAGAAAATTTGTGCTTGTAGGTATTTAAGAGAGAGAGGAGAGGGGCAGGGTGTAGCTATTTTGCTGTGCTGGACTAGACAAGACTTGCAATTTCCGAGTAAGCCCTGGTAATCAGGATCTGGCAGTTTACTTAGCCATACTTGCTCTGTAATGTAAGATGCTGAGAGGCTGCTTATTGTGGAAAAGAACTTGTGCTTTGGTGCCAAACTGAGTTTGTTAATGTAAATTAAATGAGTTACTATATGGAAAGCACTTAATGTCTATAGCACATAGAAAACACTACAAAGCTGATGATACTACTATGGGGAGAATGCTGTATAAATTGTAGCTCATACAGAGGTCTGGAGAGATAGTATGCAGTTAAAGTGCTTGCCTGGCACAAGGACGACCCAGATTCAATCCCTATCACCTCATATGGTCTCCTAAGCCCCCTGAGTGATCCCTGAGTGCAGAGTCAGGAGTTCGCCCACATTGCCAGGTGCCCCTTCCCCCAATGTATCTTACACATGGTCAAGGGCATCCCAAAGACGGTATTGATTATGACCAAGACTCTGGGAGAAAAATACAGTGTAAGCAAAATGATATTCCTCTTTTTCTTTATTCTGCCTCCTGTTTATTAAGAGTCCAACATCTTTGGTGCTCGAAGTTCTATGGCCAACATAGGCCTGCAATATTGGAAAACCTTCATTCTTATGATGGCTGCATTTTCTGTGACAGAAATTTCAATTCCTGTGGAGGAACTTTTTGAAATAGATGGGGGCGACTTAGGAGTATTAGAATGGAAGAAAGCATGATTGTCTTATACGTTGGATGCCTACTTGTCTGGTGCAACCGTAATTGAGGAATGAAAAGTGAATAAGGATTCCCAAAAGATTTCTAATAGAATCTGGACTGTTTTATTAGCTCTCCCAAGTTCAATGAGTTCAGTGTATCCTCGCCAAGTATTCTTTTCAGTTATTTTATAGCATTTTAAATATGTGTAACGTGTTATATCGATAAAAACAAATAAATGGTATTGAGCAGTCATAGCAGAAAGAAACTCAAATATCCCTGTTTCTGTTTTTTAATAGAGACAACTCCTGATGATGCTGGTCATCTCTTGCCCAGTGTTGGAGTGAGGCAGTAATGCAAGAATAATAAGTCCAGGAGAGAGGTCTGGTCCCCCAATAAGATTCTAGGCATGTGCTTTACCACTTGAGCTGCCTCTGTGGTCCCCAAAGTGTTCATGTTGACTCCACCTGTGGCATGTAGAGCTTCTGTTTTGCTAGGATGCTCACTCCCAATCTGAATTCCCTTTCCTTTCCATCTCAGATGAAAATGTCATCAGTGCCTCCACCAGTGAGCTATGCCAGATATTTAAGAACTAGATTCTAATCTGAAACAAATCCCATCAGAAAATAAAGGAAGAAGTGCAAGCCTTGTATATTTCACAAGGTCATTATAACCTTGATAGCAATGCCGCTAAGGACATGACAATAAGATTACAGACCATTATCCTTCATGAGCATAAATTGAATTGAACATAAATGGAATTATCAAGTAAAATTTTAGTTCTTCCTATCTAGCTATTTATTTTGTGGTTCCTGGGACTGAAGCCAGAGCCTCTGACCAGAGAGGCACAGGCACTACTGCTGAGTTTCACACTTAGGCCTCTCTAAATAAAATTGTAGCAAATAATATCCAAGAGTATAGAAAAGGATGCACACATTATGAATTAGATTTTTTTTAATGTTTTGTAAAGGACATATATTAAATGTTGGAAATTCTTTATTACTACTTCAACTGTTCAGACAATGCTCTTTGCCTCTGGGTCATAGAGGCTGCAGGATTCATTACCAATATTTCTTTGTGTCATTATAATGTACATCTGTATCAGGAACTGAGGAATTTTCTTAAATTAAAAAAGTGTTGGGGCTGGAGAGATAGCATGGAAGTAGAGTGTTTGCCATGCATGCAGAAAGTCGGTGGTTCAAATCCCGGCATCCCATATGGTTCCCTGAGCCTGCCAGGAGCGATTTCTGAGCATAGAGCCAGGAGTAACCCCTGCACGCTGCTGGGTGTGACCCAAAAACAAACGAACAAAAAAACCCGAAACAAAGAAAGTGTTAAAATTGGGGCCGGAGTGGTGGCGCTAGAGGTAAGGTGTCTGCCTTGCCAGTACTAGCCTAGGATGGACTGCAGTTCGATCCCCTGGCTTCCCATATGGTCCCCCAAGCCAGGAGTAACCCCTGAGCATCAACGGGTGTGGCCCAAAAACCAAAAAAAAAAAAGTAAGTGTTAAAGTCAAAGTACTTGATGGTGTTGTCACAATATGTTCTGAATTAAGATTTTTCATTTGGTATTTTTAATCTTTTTTTTTTTATTGTCAATAAGTTCAGTGTTTTGAATAAATGAGACACTTTATTTGTCTTCCAGATCAAGATATTTTGGAAAATATATTAATAGATAGCTGTATTTTCCCAAATACCAGAATAGTAAGTAGACAACTTTGATATAATTTTCTCATAATTGTTATATTAAAAGTATTTATTTATTTATTTTGGGTTATACCTGGATATGAATCTTGGCTCTGTACTCAGGAGTTACTTTTGGCAATTCTCAGGGGACCATATGGGATGTTGGGGTTTGAACCTGACTTGACTAGATGAGAAGAAAGCATTTTACCTCCTGTACTATCACTCCAACCTCCAGTATTTATTTATTTTTTAACTTTATTTAAACACCATGATTTGCTGATAATTTTTTTGGGGGGGTCACACCTGGCAGCGCTCAGGGGTTACTCCTGGCTCCACGCTCAGAAGTCACTCCTGCCAGGCTTGGGGGGGACCATATGGGATGCCGGGATTCGAACCAATGACCTTCTGCATGAAAGGCAAATGCCTTACCTCCATGCTATCTCTCCGGCCCAACACCATGATTTGCATAGTTGCTTATATTACATTTTTTTTTCTAGCTGGAGTGATAGCACAGTGGATAGGGTATTTGCCTTGCATGCAGCTAACTTTTGTTCAATCCATGACATCCCGTATGGCCCCCAAGCCCATAAAGAGTAATTTCTGAATATAGACCTAGCAGTAACCATTGAGTACCACTGGGTTTGGCCCCAAAACTAAACGAACATTTGTGCATTCAGTGTGTCAAAATGAATCTCATCACTAGTCTGACCTTTTCTCAGTCACTACTCCCAGATTCTCCCCATCCCCAAATTTTCCCCTTAACAAGCACTAGATTATTTTGGATTGCTTGTTATAACAAAATGGCCAATGTAATTATTGAAAAATACTTCGATAAAAGAAAATTTGTGAACATTGTGTCTACAATGAGGTCATTGATGAACGTTTTCTGAGCTCTTCGTTGCTAGTTAAGCCTTTTGTGTTACTCTTTTTGTTCATTGAATTTAGTTGGCTTCTATGCTACTTTCCTTTCTCATTTGGTCTGCTCCTATTAGGCTTCAGCATTGTAGAATTTGGAGGTGTCACACAGCTGCATTGTAGCAGTGCACTGAAGGAACTCTGAAACTGGGCTCATGAGTTTCAACAGCTTGACTTGACTTGCATCTCATCTGAGATTAGTGGCCAAGTTATGAATCTGGGCAATTATTTACATGGCAACAGCTATGGGTTATTTTTTAGAAAGCATTTTTGTTTGTTTTTGGGCCACACCCGGTGACACTCAGGGGTTACTCCTGGCTATTCCCTCAGAAATCGCTCCTGGCTTGGGGGACCGTATGGGATGTCAGGGAATCGAACCGAGGTTCATCCTAGGTTAGTGTGTGCAAGACAGACACCTTACCACTTGCGCCACTGCTCTGCCCCCCCCCCCTTTTTTGTTTTTTTGTTTTTTGTTTTTGTTTGTTTTGGGTCACACTCGGGGGTCCTTAGGGTTACTCCTGGCTCTGCACTTAGAAATCTCTCCTGGTAGGCATGGGGGACTGTAAGGGATGCCAGGATTTGAACCACCATTCGTCCTGGATTGGCTGCCTGTAAGGCAAATGCCCTACTGCTATGCTCTCTCAATGGCCCTAGAAAGCATTTTTAAAAGCTTTTAAATTTAAATGATAACTAGCTTACTTACTGCAAACACCACTTCAAAATACATTTTAAATGCTTTATTATTCTGAATATTTTTATTATTGACCCGTTCCCCTTTATTTTTATGACTATAACAAAAAAAGTCCCTTGAGATATTCCATTTTTACTATGCTTTTTTTTTGAAGTCCTTCCCTATCTCCCAGTTCAACCAGCATATATAAACTTGGTCATGTTCTTGCTCTTTGATATTTATTGTGTACTTTTTTTTAAATCTGTGTTTCCTGTGGCAGCCAGACCAGTTGAACAGTCTTATTATTGTAATGCTGTATGACTTCCAAGATAGAAAGTTTCAAGCACGTTTTCTTTCTGATAGTGAAGAGATCATAGAGGAAGTTCAAGAAGTAGAGGACTTTCTTAGCAGGTAATTTGTAAAAAGTGAAAAAGATGTTGTATTTATAAATTTATTTTTTGGGGGGAGGACACACCCGGCACTGCTCAGGGGTTACTCCTGGCTCTTCCCTCAGAAATCATTCCTGGCAGGCTCAGGGGACCATATGGGGATTCTGGGAATCGAACCAGGGTCCATCCTGGATCAGCTGCATGCAAGTCAAACACCCTACCGCTGTGCTATTGCTCTGGCCCCATGTATATGAAATTATTAGTAGTATTTTATTTTGTTTTTATTTTGGGCCATAGCTGTTGATGCTCAGGGCTTACTCCTGCCTCTGAGTTCAGGAATCACTCCTGGTGGGTTTGGGGGCCCATGTGGAATTCTGAGGTCAAAGCTGGCTTGGCCATGTGCAAGGCAAATGCCCTATGTACCTAGAGTACTATCTTGCTGGTCCCATCAGTAGTATTTTTTTTCATCAGTAGCATTTTTATCTGTATTGCTTTACTATAGCATTTGTTGATATTATATAGTTTAAAATTTTTACATAAAAATATATAAAAGTTCTTGAGGTTTTTCCCCCTTTACAGACAATCTTGAAGAGTTAAGTATTTATTATCAGAAATAGTTTTCTGAAAGTTTTAATTTTAAGATCAAAATTTGACATTTTTATTTGACATTTTAACATAGTAGTCATCACAAGTGTGTTTTTTTTTTCTCTCTCTCTAGTTTTAAGACCAAGTTAGCTGCAGCATTAGCAAGATGTCGGATCAAACATGATGCCCTTTCAATCTGCAACATTCTTCCTGAAAAAGTTAGGAACCAGGAACTCAGGGCTTCCATATTGCCACTTTATGCTTGGATAAATACTAGCAAAATCAGGTAAAGGTTTTAAGCAAATCTTTTATTTGTATTTTAAGTTGTTAGCCATGAAAAATAATGTGATAAGAAATGCCACGTTAGGTGGGGGGGGGGGGATGGCTGGGGGCAGATATTCCCAAATAGTGCTCAGGGGACCTGAGGGTCAGTCCTAAAGATGCTTGCCCAGATTGGTTAAGCCTTTTTTTTTGGGTAAACAATATGGATATTCTTCAAAAACTAGAAATTGAGCTTCCATATGTCCCAGCAATTCCACTCCTAGGAATATACCTAAGAATTAAAAAAAAAATGCAGAAAAGCTCTCTGCATTCCTGTGTTCACTTGCAGCACTATTCACAGTAGTCAGAATCTGGAAACAACCCAAGTACATGAGAACAGATAAATGGAAAAAGAAACTGGTACATACACAGTGGAACAGTATGCAGGTGTTAGGAACAATGAAGTCATGAAATTTGCTTATACATGGATGATGTGGAGAATATTATGTTGAGCTAAGTGAGAGGGAGAGGGAGAGACATTGAATGAGCTCACTCATTTGTGGTATATAAGGGGGAAAAAGATAGTATGGTAATAATATCAGAGTAGAAGAGGAAATAGCAGAGGGAAGGGTACTGTGAGTTTATGGCCCAGCCTCCACAGGACAATTTCCACTCCAATAAAGAGACATCTACTTGAAAAAAAAAAAAACACATACCAAAAACCCAATTGTATTATAAACAATCTTGTATCCACAGTGTTTAAATAAAGTAATTAAAAAAAATAGATGCTCGGCCAGCTGGGTTAGTGCTGTGGCCTGAGCCATTTAGATCCTTGAACAGTGCTATTAGGGGCTTTCAGGGCCAGATGCAGTGATGCTTAAGTTGGGGGAGAGAGTGGTGCCACAGTTTGAATTTGGGTCTCATACAGCATTTGTGCCCTGATAGCTGAGCTATCTTCCATGCCTGAAATACTACCCTTAAACATTTGGGGCGGATGTACATTGGGCTATGCTCAGAAGTTACTCCTGGCTCTGCACTCAGGAATTACTCCTAGTGATGCTCAGGTACTATATGGGATATAGGGATTAAACCTGGGATGACAAGAGCCCTACCTGGTCACTATCACTCCCACCTACCTTCAAAACTCTTTTTTTTTTTTGTTTTTTGGGCCATACCCGGCAGTGCTCAGGGGTTACTCGGGGCTATCTGCTCAGAAATAGCCCCTGGCAGGCACATATGGGACGCTGGGATTCGAACCAACCACCTTAAGTCCTGGGTTGGCTGCTTGCAAGGCAAACGCCGCTGTGCTATCTCTCCGGCCCCCTTCAAAACTCTAAGGAGGCGTGGCTAAAGAGACTATATATGGGGGATTGATTGGGGAGTCAATATCATTACCAGACATAAGTGCATACGTGTTATTTTTTCTGCCACTAATTGCTTAGCTTAATGTTACTAAAATGATGTTCCATTTACATTCGCGATGATAGTGTGAAATGCATTTTAATGTTTTTAGTGTATTATACTTAAAATCACAATATTGTTTCCTTCTAGCCTTGATGAAGTTTATGACGCTTTGATGCAACAGGGCTATCATAAAGTCAACTCTGTTCTGCATATTGAAGATAAAGTTTTTGCTGTGGATCAACATTGCTATGATGTTTTAATTTTTCCATCTCATCTTAAAAGTGACCTTCTAAATACCGATCTTTTCAAAGATTACAAAGTTATATTTCAGGTGAAATAACATTTAATTTCATTGTGATTCTCAGAAACCCAACTTACCTCCTAAATCCTTCCATTTAAAAACAACAACTTTGCAGGACCAGGGAGATAGCTCAAAGTTCTAGAGTCCAGTCTTCACATGTGGAAGACTTGAATTTGATCACTGGCACTGAAGGGTCCCCTAACAACCACCAGGAACACCCCCTTGAACTCTGAGCCAGGAGTAGACATGAATACCACCACATCTGACCCCAAAACAACCCATCCTCCAAAAAACCAAACTAGTATTTTTTAACCTATCAGTAAAAAGGTTTAGTTGCCTAACTTTCACCTTGAAATGAATGCCTCTACCACCAGTGTTCCTTTTACACTTTGACTTTTTTTTTGGGGGGGGGTGTCACACCTGGCAGCGCTCAGGGGGTACTCCTGGCTCTGTGCTCAGAAGTCGCTCCAGGCAGGCAGGATTCGAACCACTGTCTGTTCTGATCAGCTGAGTACAAGGCAAACGCTGTACTGCTGTGCTGTTTCTCCAGCCCCCGCATACTTTGGCTTTTTTTGTCCTATATAAAGTTGTAAAGAGGAAATACTTCCCCCTAGATTTTATAGCTGGGGGAGATTTGTATTGCTAGAATCTAAAAAGCTATAATTTTCATTCCCAAGGGAGGATTCAAGAGGTTATAATGGCATCTTTTCTTCCTTTTATCCTGCATTTAAATGCACTGTGCAGTACTTTCACATTATCTCCCTATAGATAATGTGTCACAGATGTCACAGCTTTGATTGATAAGAAATAAAACCTGACTAGCAGTGCAGGAAGAGAATGTGAGGGAGAGTGTGGTTTCAGTCTAGTGAAAAAATAGAAGGTCCCCCAGATTCAGCTAAATGGGGAGGGGGAGGGCTTAGGAGTGACCTATACTGTTGCTAGGGAATGGGATCAGGGTTAGCAATAGGAAGGCAAGCAAGCGCCATAAGCCTTGTACTGTCTCCAAACCTCTTTCCTCTTCCTCCTTTTAAGTTTTATGAACTTGCAACAATTGATAATAATGCAAATTGCAGAAGGAGGACAGTAGTAAATAAATGGATTTTAATTAAGAACTCTTATGAAAAGGAGGCCAGAGAGAGAGCATAGTGGTATGGCATTTGCCTTGCAAGGAACTGATCCAGGATGGACGGTGGTTCGAATCCCGGCATCCCATATAGTCTCTCGAGCCAGCCAGGAGCGATTTCTGAGTGCTGAGCCAAGAGTAACTCTGAGCATCGTTGGATGTGACCCCAAAAAGCAAAACAAAAAAAGAAAAAAAAAGAGCTCTTAAGAATGGAGCTAAGACAGGGATACTGCTAAGAATAATACAGTTTGGAATTTGGGGGCATTGTTACATAAACATAAACATTAAATGAGAGGGTTTTGAATTCCTGGCACTACCTAGATATGGTCCTCTGAGCACTGCCATGGTAACCCATGAGCCCAGCCCCAAACACAGCCAGGTGTGCCCCCGCCTTCTATCCCCAAGTCAAAATTAAGTGATAAGAATCGTAATTTACACTGAACAAAATTAGGGTCTTCATTTTAAATTATATGATATTCCATCTTGGTTAACTTTGTATTTTAACATATAATAAAATGCCTTAAAAGTAAAATAGATTAACTATCTTTTATACCAGTTCTTTTGCCTAAGGCAAAAAGAAGTGTCTTCATGTGTCAAAGAAGCTATTTGAAATTCTAATCATACCATTGTTTTATAGGACAAATCTCGAAGTCTTGCTGTCCATTCTGTAAAGGCTTTATTAAATATGGATGATGATATTTTAATGGTCAATACAGGTTCGTGGTACACAGTTGCCCATTTGGCAATCTTAACAAGTAATAATAGCTCAAAAATATTTGTTTGTGGAGTACAATCGCATGCTAAGGATCCTGACCTGAAAACCTTTTCACAAAGATGGGATGTAAAAAGTATGTACAAATATTTATTTTACTTAGTGATTAATGTTTTATAAGATTTAGAAATGTTAAAGAAATTGAATTGATTTTTTTTATTATGTAAGAACTCTATATAAGCTATCTTCTTTTTGTTTGCTTTGGGGTCACACCTGTTAATGGCTGAGGGGTTGTCCTGGTTCTGTGCCCAGAATTCACTCCTGGCAGAGTTCGAGGGATATATAGGATGCTCAGATCAGATCAGCCCTGTGCAAGGCAAGCATCGTGTTTTTTTTTTTTTTTTGTGTGTTTTTTTTTTTTTTTTTTTTGGTCATACCTGATGGCGTTCAGGAGTTGCTCCTGGCTCTGTGCTCAGAAGTTGCTTTCGGCAGTCTCGGGGGACCATATGGGATGGCAAGGCAAGCATCGTACCCCACTCTACTATTACTCTGGCTCCTGAGCTATATTCTGAACATTCTCAGTAAATCCATGTTATGTCAGGTTGCTCTTTTTGCTTAATGTTGGTTAAACAACTGCAGTTTAATGAGCGTATTAACACTTTTGGTATATTGTCTGACGTTTAGCTACCACATAATTATTTTTATAACAAATAGTAAACATTTATAGTACAAATATTTGTACCATGTAATACTGTATAATGTTCAAACAATAATTAAAGTAACTGCTAGAAATTATCCCTTGATATTATAGCACATAATCACAAGAGTGCTTAAAGTGAAAAGAAAAAAAGTTAGGATTAAAACGAAATCCTCCAGTTTATATTTGAACAGTTTTTACCAGAGGCTAAAGCGATGGAGTAAAGGGGTAGAATGAAACTTTTTTGTTGTTGTTTGGTTGTTTGGTTGGTTTTGTTTTTTGGGGCCACACCCAGTAGTGCTCAGGGCTTACTCCTGCCTCTATACTCAGGGGACCATATTGATGTTGCCAGGGATTGAACCTGAGTCAGTTATATACACAGGCAAAAATGTCCTACCTGCTATATTATTGTATGAGCCCCTAGAATATCAGCTTTGTAGATGGTTACCTGGGGGTTTGATCCCTAGAATTTCCTAGTCTCCTCAGTGACCCTAGAATGACCGCCAAGCATTGCTGGCAGTAAGCCCTTGAGTACCCAACATCTGTGGCCCCCAAATCAAACTACTAAGTAAATTAAGTCATGTGAAGTGAATGCTATTACTTATATCATGCTAAATTGTGAACGTTTGAATATAGGTTGACTGATGTTGAAGAAGCATGTAGTTCTATTTTACAGATTTAGAGAGTTAAGGAAGAAAATATAGGAGAGAGAAACTGAGAAATGCCTAAAATTTGTTTTGGGCACTTAAGCATACCTTAGAATAGTGATCAGTTCTTTAGCAAATTGAAGGTCAAAATTGAAGGCCAGAATTCTAATCATTTTATTTCCTAATTTGATTAAGATAATCTTGAATTGGCAGTGCCTACAAACAATTTAGCTATCAGCTTAGAAATAAGAACACTTTTTTTTTGAAAGAAGTTTCTCAATCTCACTAGTTTTCAAATTCAATATTTGACATTCAGAAATGAACAATAGAAAAGAATTTGATGGAATAAACACTTAGCATAGATGCACAACCCATCAAGGGTAAAGTGAAAATGTCATATGTGAATTTTAACAACTGATTAATATGCTGATGTGACTTAAATGCCCAGTTTGTAGAATTTTAGCAGAGAATGGGAAGCTATAATTTAAATGGGGGGAGGGGATTTTGTTTTGGGATCACACCGAGCAGTACTCAGGAGTGACCCCCTAGCAGTGCTCAGCCATTAATGGTGCAGAGGATCATCTCAAGGTCTGTCATGTGCAAGATAAGTGCCTTAATCCTTGTCTTCATCTCTCAGCCTCCTGAAAATTATAATTTTTTGAAAGTCAGACAGTTCTACAACTGAAAATTAGAAACACGTGGAATTAGGGAGAGAAATATATAGATTTAAGAGCTATTACAATAGAACTAAAAAAGAATATGTGAACTGATTAAGCAAGAAGAGAATCCTTCTTAAGTATGCAGCCCGAGAAGAAAGCTCAAAGAGATAGGGGTTTGACCCAGGGCCCCACATGACCCTCTGAATGCTGCAGTTAGTAATCCTGGCCCCCATCCTCCCACTATTGGATATAGACTCGGTAGCTTCCTCAGACAAGCAAAATCTAAGTATTTATATTCAGGAGACACAATAAACGGTAAAAGGGAAAAACTATTGTTTGAACATAAAAATTATTACATCATTTGGAAATCTGTAGGTGCTCAGAAAGATTAGAATCAAGGAAAAGGCAAATGTCAGTATTTAAATACAATATAAGCTTGTCCTTATTGGATTCAAATTAATGTTTCAGTTAAAATGCATATATTATACATGAAATAACAATGGCAGTACATTAGTTAGGGAAGGAAATTGAATTAATAAATTCAGTTGTCCTTGCTTTGTAAGGTAAGATGGTCTAAAATAACATTTTTATTAAAATTTTTTGGGCGGTGCTTAGATCTTATTCATGACTTTGCTCTCAGGGGCCCATTCCTGGCAGGGTTGGGGAGACCATTTGGAATATCAGAGATTAAACCTGGATCCGCCATATGGAGGCAGATACCTCCTTACCCACTCACTGTACCTATCGCTCTGCCCCCTAAACTAAAAACATTTTTTTTACATTACAACTCTTTTCTTTTGTAATTATAAATGACATAATTTAAAAAACTTTGTTACAACTTTTTAATTTTCTTTTGTTTTTGTTTGTTCTGGGGGCCACACCTGGCAGTGGTTCTCAGGGGTTATTCCTGGCTCTGCACTCAGAAATGACTTTTGGCAGGCTCAGGGTCGGAGGACCATATGAGATACTGGGGAATCAAACCTACGTCCTGGGTTGGCCGTGTGCAAGGCAAATGCACACAACTTTTATTTAAATTTTGTTTGGTTTTGAGCCACACAGTGGTGTTTAGGAGTTACTCCTGGCTCTGCACTCAGAATTCATTTCTGCCAGATTTAGGGGACCATATGGGATACCAGAGTGGGCTGCCTGGCTTTGCTGCATGCACGGCAAACCACCTACCCATTGTATTATTGCTCCAGCAAAGTTATTCATGATTGAGTTTCAGGCATACAATGTTCCAGTGTCCACTTTACTCCACCAGTGTTACCAGTTTCCATCCTAGCTGTTTTACACGTACGCACTGTGAATTACAATTACAATTAGGGTATCATGCATATCACTTCAATTAAAAATTGTTGGGGAGTGTTGGAGTAATAGGACAGCATGGCTCAGGAGTTACTCCTGTGTATAGGGATCATTCCTGGAAGTGCTGAGGGTATCATTTGCTATATTGGACATTTGAACTGGGTTGACTGTATGGAAGGCAAGTGCCTTACCTCCTGTACTGACTCTGCAGCCCTTAAAGTAATACATTATTACATCAGTATTTTTTTTATAGTATTTAGGGCAATCAAGATAGCAGGCCATTGGTGGAGATAGGAGAGGGAATCTGGGGACACTGGTGGAGAGATGTTGACACTGGTGGTGGGATAGGCGCTGGAATATTAAATGTCTAAAACCTGACTATGCATAACGGTGAATCACAGTGATTTAATAAAATAAAGGGAGAATGTTTTAATAAACTATATGCTATTTACATCAAATTCCATTTACTTAGAACACTACAAGAAAAACTTAGGGGCCAGAGAGAAGAGTATAGTAAGGAAGGCAGTTGCTTTGCATCGCTGACCCAGGATTCATCCCTAGTACCACATATGGTACTGAGCACTGCCAGGGGTGCCCTAAAACCTAGAAGGGCAGACAAATACTGTATAAATAATTTAAAAATAATTTTAAAAGTTTTACAAGGTGGGGGAGTGAACTGGAGAGATTGTTCAACAGGCTGAGTGCATGCTTTGCAGAATCACTACCAAGTGTGGCCCTCAAACAAATATGAATTATAATAGCAAAATATTGTAAGCAATTATTTTGCCAATAGATTAAAACATTTGGACAACATGGACATATTTCCTGGAATGATAGAAGAATAAATAGAACACCTGAATACTTTGTATCTTTTAACATCTAAAAATTAGTTTACACCAGTGCCTGTCAAATATCTTCCTTACCCAGAGAATAAGAAAATATTAACAAAAACAAACAAAATTCTTTTGAGGGAAAAGTAATATTTTTTTAAAAAATAGAAGAATGGGGGGGGGGGGACCAAAGTTGTAGCCCAGCAAAAGAGCACCTGCCTAGTGTGTTAGTGGCCTAGATACAGCTGGATAGAGCTTTTAGGTATCCCAGGAAATGCTCATAGTAAAAGCAGGCCCTGCAAGTTGGAAGCCAGGAACTTGGTTGCCTTGGCCCATATGCACCAGGTGTCCCTCGTACTCCTCTCTGGAATCCTGCTGCCCCCACAGAGTGTCCTACCAGCTGCATGTAAGCACCATGCCAAATGGTGCTCCCATCAGTATTCCCAGAAACAATACAGCAGTGAGAGGTTACTTGCAGTGGCACCACAGCCCAACACATAGCCATCCCAGACAATAATCATAACAATAGCAAACACAAGGACATAGGGGATCTTTTTTTGGTTGTTTGTTTTTGTATGTTTTGTTCCATAACAAAGAATAGAAGAGGAGTATTTCCAAGTTCAGTATTATTTTATTAAAGAAACTTGGTGTGTATGCAGGATGTTTCACACGTATAGCATAAACTAACATGAAGCGCTATACCTAGTCCCCACCAGTTCAGTTTTATTTACTTATGTTTGGGTTTGAGGCCATATTCAGCAGAGCTCAGGGCTAATTCCTGTTCTTGGAGACCACTGTTGGAGAGGATCTGCCAGTAATCAAGCCCAAGTCAGCTGCATGCAAGGCAAGGGGTCTACCCACTGTACTATCACTCTGGACACCTCCCCACTCCAGCTCATTTTTGAACCTTGAATTCAGAGTGTGAAAAGGACATAAATAGGGCCCGGAGAGATAGCACAGCGGCGTTTGCCTTGCAAGCAGCCGATCCAGGACCAAAGGTGGTTGGTTCAAATCCCGGTGTCCCATATGGTCCCCCGTGCCTGCCAGGAGCTATTTCTGAGCAGACAGCCAGGAGAAACCTCTGAGCACCGCCGGGTGTGGCCCAAAAACCAAAAAAAAAAAAAAAAAGAAAAGGACATAAATAAGGAAAACTACAGGTCAGTGAGCTGGGCCATCAAAAACAGTAAATTGAGGTACTATAAATATTAATGAACTAGCAATAGGTAAAAACAGTGCATTATAAGTTAAATGGATTTTTAAATGCAAATTTGGTTTAAATGAAAAATGTAGAAACTTGACTATATGTAACATTTGTTTATGATATATATGTATATATATATATATATATATATATACACACACACACACACACACAACAAACATAATGCTTGATGAACTATTGAAAGCTTTATTCCTGACATTAGGAATGAGGTAAGTAATGCTATCTACCATCACTTATAATCTCTAATGTACTTGGAATCATAGGTGATACAGTAAGGAAAGAAGAAATAAAATAGAGACCAGAAAGGAAGAAGCTGGGGCCAGAGAGATAGCATAGTGGTAGGGCGTTTGCCTTGCATATGGTTGACCCAGGACGGACCTGGGTTTGATCCCTAGCATTCCATATGGTCCCCAGAGCCTGCCAGGAGCAATTTATGAGTGCAGAGCTAGGAGGGACCCAGGTATAACCCATAAACAAAAGAACAAACAAACAAAAAAAAAAAGGAAGAAGCTTTAATTTGTGAGTGACATTTAAGTTGAAAAATTTAAATCTAAAAAAATTACAGAGAAAACACAGGACTTTTGCAAGGCTGGTGGCTAGATATAGGATCAGCATACAGGCTTGATTTCTACAATCAAATGAAATGAAGTGTTGAAGGCAGATACTGAGGCCAGGAAGAGATCTCAAGAGGCTTTCATGAATGGCTACATACTGAGCTCCACATTTAGTTCCATCATAGCAAGACCTTAAACACTGAGCCAGGCAGGAGTGACCCCTGAGCACTGAGTGTGATCCCAAACAAACAGAAAGACAAATAAATAAAAGCAAATAATTTTTATAGTAATACCAAAAAGTTTTATAAAAGTTATATAGTACCTCCTCATAGTCATGAATTATTCATGAATTGAAAAACTCATAAAGGTAACTTTCCTTTCCAAATTGATTGGTATAGGCTTAATTCACATGATACTGCAGAGCAATGAGGAAGAGATGCCCTTTTCTAGAAATAAAAATAAAGGAGGGTGCCAGAGAGATAACATGGAGGTAAGGCATTTGCCTTGCATGCAGAAGGATGGTGGTTCGAATCCCAGCATCCCATATGGTCCCTCGAGCCTGCCAGGAGCGATTTCTGAGTGTAGAGCCAGAAGTAACCCCTGAACGCTGCCAGGTGTGACCCAACCTCCCACAAAGGAGGAAGGAATTGTGGAAGGTACCCCCTTTTTACATTACTTACATAAAATCAGCATCTCTGAATTTATCAGAGGATAGGATCTGGAAAAATAGTATAGCAAGTTATTTTTCAGTGGTATAGTAAATTACTTGCCTTGCATACAGTCAACCTTGCTTTGCATACAGTTACTTGCCTTGCACATAGTCTATCTTTGGTACCATGGATGGTCTACTTGGCAGTGCTAGGGGTGATCCTTGAGTACCAAGCCAGGAGTAAGCTCTGAACACTGCTGTTTGTGACCCCCAAATAAACAATAATATTAGTGGGGAGGTAGTGGATGAGGAGTTATATGAAGATTAAACCAGATTGGACATAAATGGTTAGTTCCTTGGTGTTCTGTGAATTAAAAAAAAACTTTGGGGGGGTGGGCTGGAGCAATAGTACAGTGGGTAAGGCATTTGCCTTGCATGTGCATGACCCAGGTTTGTTCCCTTGCATTCCATATGCATGAGCAGTTATAACTGGAGAGATGGCAAATCTTTTCAATGAAATCACAGACTTCCCTAGTAACTTTCCAGTATGTTTCATAAATGTTACAGATACTTATTCCCCTACCTCTCAGAGAAAATAGGGGCCGGAGAGAAAACATGGAGGTAAGGTGTTTGTCTTGCATGCAGAAGGATGGTGGTTCGAATCCCAGCATCCCATATGGTCCCCTAAGCCTGCCAGGAGCAATTTCTGAGCATAGAGCCAAGAGTAGCCCCTGAGCACTGCTGGGTGTGACCCAAAAAAGCAGAAAAAAAAATCTCAGAGAAAACAGACTGTAAAAGGAATTGAAGGTGAGGAAAATGATTTAGGAATCATTTACTCTTTGCTGGATACCAGGCACTGACACTGAACTGCTTCACCTCAGTTCCCATCACAATTAGACCATATCTACTTTATTTGATTATTTATATGTTTAGGTTTGTTTTGGGGCCACACCCAGTGGTGCTCAGGGGTTACTTCCTGGCTCTATGCTCAGGAATCACTGTTGGTGGTCTTGGGGTACCATGTGGGATGCTGGGGGGGGGGGAGATTGAATCCAGATTGGTCACATGCAAGGCAACCACCCTATCCACTGTTGCTATCGCTCCAGTCCCAGTTCCACATATTGACCCATTTTATGAATAAGGAGATTGTCTTACAATAAGTAAACAGTGAAGTTGGGAGTCTCTCTTGGGTATTTCTGCCTCCAAGGCCCTTTTCTTTCTATTACATCACTCTGCTTTAGCTAGAAGTTAGGAGTGAAACATTCAAAAGGAAGATATTTATATTTCAAATTTGTTCTTATAAATGAAGGAGGCAAAATTTTCATGTGACCCAGCCAATCTACTTCTTGGTATCTGCCTCTCAAACACAAGAATATTAATTTGAAAATATATATGTACACTTAATATTTATTATAGCAATGCTATAATAAATAATATAATAAATGCTACTGCTGGAATATGAAAGCAACCCAGATATCCAACAACAGGTAAATGGATAAAAGAGTTATAGTATATATAACAATGGAATATTATGTAGCTGTAAACAAGATGAATTCAAGTGGTGTGCTGCAATGTGATGGAACAGAAGGGTGTCATGTTAAGCAAAATAAGCCAGAAAGAGAAGAACAAATACCAACTGATCTCATTCATCAGTGGTACAGAGCAAAACAAGGCAATAGATAATATCAAGCAATGATAAACCTTTGGTTTAGAGTGGTAAAGTGTCTTGGGCACTTTGTTGGTGGTGAATGTAGCATCAAAGCCCTTTGGATGGGCTTGGATGGCGGTGGGTGATGATGGGATGCACGGAAGCCTTTCTTCTCCAGCCCGGGACCACGTGGCTCTGCAACCCCCTTCAGCTGTTGGGGTGGAGGCGAGGAAAAAATCCACTCACAAACAGGCTTCAGGAAATATCAGCTTTATTCATGCCCTATCCACCACATGTGTGGTCTATCTTAACCATTTACGCTGGATCCTTATTCAGAATGCAGGCATTCTAAATTGTCCCTTAGCCATCTCCTTCTCTAGCTTCCTCCTCCATTCTCCATCCAGGCAAAATCCCCTTTGGCCCCTTAGGCAAAACCTTTTATAATCTCCCCAAGACCCCTCCCCAGTAATGGGAGGGTCTTGCAGGTAAAGTTATACGTAAATCCGGGGTGGGGTTACAGTGAGTACAATAACTTTATAAATTAGTGCCAAGAACTTTAATATTATTTAACCATGTTATATATTAGATATAACAAAATTATTATTTCAAACATTTTTTAAAACAAAATTACTCCATTAAGAGAATTCATGGGGCCGGGCGGTGGCGCTGGAGGTAAGGTGCCTGCCTTGCCTGCGCTAGCCTAGGACGGACCGCGGTTTGATCCCCCGGCGTCCCATATGGTCCCCCAAGAAGCCAGGAGCAACTTGTGAGCGCATAGCCAGGAGTAACCCCTGAGCGTCACAGGGTGTGGCCCAAAAACCAAAAAAAAAAAAAAAAAGAGAGAATTCATGTATTAATTTTGGGGAGTTAGAAGAACAACCCTTTTTTTTCTGACTACATTAAAATGACTTGTGGGATTGAGGATTAGAAGTGAGCAGTGAGTAAATATAATTCTATATTTCACTAATCTTTCAGTTAATGCTTAACATGGTTTTTCTGTGCTTCTTGTCCCAGATATTGAAATGCTTCATGAGACCTTTCTTAAGATTGAATCAAAGGACTTCAGATTACAGAAGGTGAAAGTGATCTTGCTGCTTCCTCGTTGTTCTGTTCTGGGTGTCAGTAACCCAGTAGAATTCATTTTAAGTGAGCATGAAGGTACTTTAACTTAAAAGTGTCTTAATTGTTGCAGTCAATGGATAGCAATTTAAAAATTAGAATTAGTGAAATTTATTTATTTATTTGTTTATTTGGTTTTTGGGTCACACCCAGCAGCACTCAGGGGTTACTCCTGTCTCTATGCTCAGAAATTGCTGCTGGCAGGCTCCATGGGCTGGATTCGAACCACCGACCTTCTGCATGTCAGGCAAACGCCCTACCTCCATGCTATTTCTCTGGACCCTATTTTCTATTTTAATATCTTTGTTTAAACATTATGATTACAAATATGATTGTAGTTGGGTTTCAGTCATGTACAGAATACCCCCCTTCACTAGTGCAACATTCCCATCACCAATGTCCCAAATCTCCCTCCTCCCCACCCCATCCCCACCTGTACTCTAGACAGGATTTCTATTTCCCTCATTCATTCACATTGTTAGGATAGTTCTCAATGTAGTTATTTCTCTAACAGCACTCATCACTCTTTGTGGTGCGCTTCATGTCATGAGCTGGACCTTCCAGCTCTTCTCTCTTTTGTCTCCGAGAATTATTGCAAAAATGTCTTTCATTTTTCTTAGAACTCATAGATGAGTGAGACTATTCTGATTTAAATGACCTCTCAGAACTGCGAGACTGCTCAGATGACTGGGGTGACCCTCAGATTCCACCACTGCATTTCATGGTCCCCTGAACACTGCAACAAGTAGCCCTTCAAACACTGTGCCTGGAGTAGTCTGCCAACATGAATTCCAATTGGGGTCCCAAACTAAATGTAAATAAAATGACACATCAGATGAAAATGATTTGTGTATAAGGTATACCTACTGTCTCATTTGATTCTTCTTTTTTTTTTTCCGGGGGGGGGGGAAGGTCCACATCGGCATCACTCAGGGGTTACTCCTAGCTCTACACTCAGAAATCGTTCCTGGCAGGCTCAGGGGACCATATGGGATGCCCGGATTCGAACCACCGACCTTCTGCACGCAAGTCAAACGCCTTACCTCCATGCTATCTCTCTGACCCCCGTCTCATTTGATTCTTATGCAATCTTGTGAAATATGGGCAGTAGAGCATTTGCCTTGCATGTTGCATGGCAACATGGGATCAAAACCTGGGTTTGCTCCTCGGCATCTTACATGGTCCTCCCACTTCCAATCTCAGCAGGAGTAACACCTGACACTGCCATGTGTGGCCTCCAAACCAAAATAAATAAATAAATAAATAAATAAATAAATAAATAAATACAGGCAAGGGGGTATTAAACATGCAGAATTAATTTAGGGAAGTCAGAACAGATACAGGCCAGCATGCCATTCTGGCATAAAACTTAAATACATGTGCTCCAGTTGGCAGGCTTTTGTATAGATGAAGAAACAAAACCAGAAAGAGCTGCTTTTCAGATTTAGAATAGCCTAAACAACTTTTAACTCAAGAATTCTTTAACCCCCCAATCTATAGTTTCAAGCTACAAATACCTCATTAAATATTAATGGTATATTAATCTAGGAACACATTGTAATCATATATATTAATAGAAGAATATTTTAAATTTAATACATTTGAAAAATCATTTTACACTAACATTTATGAAGCACTTAGGGCACTGAGCTAAGCACCTTACCTGGTATAGTTTTTTAGGGGGGCCCCACCTGGTGGTGCTCAGGGATTGGTTACTCCTGCCTCTGCACTCAGAAATTGTTCCAGGACTCTTATTCACTGCTGGTGAGAATGCTGTCTAGTCCAGCCTTTATGGAAAACAATATGGAGATTCCTCAAAAAACTGGAAATTGAGCTCCCATATTATTCAGCTATACCACTCCTAGGGATATATCCTAGGAACCCAAAAATAAAATTCAAAAATACCTGTCTCAAACCTATATTCATTGCAGCACTATTTATAACAGCCATACTCTGGAAACAACCAAGATGCCCTTCAACAGATGAATGGCTAAAGAAACTGATATTGGGCCCGGAGAGAAAGCACAGCGGCGTTTGCCTTGCAAGCAGCCGATCCAGGACCAAAGGTGGTTGGTTCAAATCCCGGTGTCCCATATGGTCCCCCATGCCTGCCAGGAGCTATTTCTGAGCAGACAGCCAGGAGTAACCCCTGAGCACTGCCGGGTGTGACCCAAAAACCAAAAAAACAAAAAACAAACAAAAAGAAACTGATATTATAATATAATATATAATATATATACATAATATATATATGTGCAATGGAATATTATGCAGCTGTCCAGAGAGATGAAGTCATGAAATTTTTCTGTACATGGATGTACATGGAATCAATTATGCTGAGTGAAATAAGTCAGAGGGAGAGAGATAATCATAGTCTCACTCATCTATGGGTTTTAAGAAAAATTAAGGACATTATAGTAATAATGCCCAGAGACAATAGAGATCAGGGCTAGAAGGACCGGCTCACAATATGAAAGATCACCTCAAAGAGTAGTGAGTGTAGTTAGGGAAATAACTACACTAACAACTATCATGACTATCTTAATGAGTGAGGGAAGTAAAATGCCTGTCTTGAATACAGGTAGGGGTTGGGAAGGAGGGAGGGGGCATTGGTGGTGGGAATGTTGCATTGGTGAAGGGGGGTGTTTTGTTTATGACTGAAACCCAACTTCAATTATGTTTGTAATCATGGTGCTTAAATAAATATTTTATATTAAAAAAAAAACGAAATCGTTCCTGGCAGGTTAGGGGGACCATATGGGATGCCAGGGATCCAACTTGGGTTCGTCCCAGGTCAGCTGCATGCAAGGCAAACTGCTGTGCTATCTCTCTGGCCCCTTACATAGTTTATTAAATCCTTTCAGAACTCAATGAGTTCTCTCACACCCTACTTTATATTATATTATATTACATTATGTTTTTAAATCATCTGAGGCTCAAAAGACTCCCATAATTTTTTATCTAGTTGTGTTATAAAGCAGTGTATTCAAAGTGCTGGTATCATTATGTCTTAATATTATCATGTTGTCCATTAAAATTAGTAGTTTATAAATTAGTAAAATTAATTAACTATTACTTGAAAGACTTCCTTTTGGATTTTTTTTTCTGGTGGTGGTGGGGAATTTGACCTACACCTGTGTGTTCAGGACTAACTCCTGACTCAGGGATCACTCCTGATGGTGCTCATGGGACCAACCAAATGAAGTGCTGGGGATTGAACTGGGGTGGGCAGCAAGCAAGGCAAGTAAGTACCTGGACCTGTCCTGTCCTCTCTGGCATAGAACTGTAGATTTTGAAGATATGTATGTATATATATATATATATGTGTGTGTGTGTGTGTGTGTGTGTATTTTATATATGCTTTTTCTTTTACTTTTTTTCTTTCTTTCTTTCTTTTTTCTTTTTTTTTTTTTTGGTTTTTGGTTTTTGGGCCACACCTGGTAACGCTCAGGGCTTTCTCCTGGCTATGTGCTCAGAAATCGCTCCTGGCTTGGGGGACCATATGGGACACGGGGGGATCGAACCATGGTCTGTCCTAGGTCAGTGCTTGCAAGGCAAACTCCCTACCACTTGCGCCACCACTCTGGCCCCTCTATATGCCTTTTGGCATGTTAATATTCTTTTAAACAGTGTTCTGATGGAATTCTTTCTGCCCTGGGGATAAATCTAGCTTCTCAGTTAGGTCCCTAACTGACAGCATTTTCTCTTACTAAAGGATGTATCTGGCTAACTTTGGATGGCTTTTCTTAGAGAAAAAAGAAGAAAGCAACATGGAGACTAAATAAAATTTAACTAAAATATATGAAACTGAAATAAAACTAGACCTTCAGTCAAGAAGCTTTAATTTAGCATTATATGGCACTGTTTGGTTTAAACAAATACTTTGTACAAAATTCTTATTAAGTGGGAGAATTATTAAAAGTTATGTGGTGTGATAATAGCAATGTTGAAAAATACCTAATATATTTTAAAACAATACCTAATATATTTTAAAACATTTGCTTTTAGATACAGATTTACTTAAAGATCTCTCCCAAGGAGGTATATCAGAAGACAAACTTCGTGTTCTCTGCGAACAACAGTATGAGCAGCTAACACATGCCATGAAATGTAAGTTTGCCATCCCTGCAGTTTCAAAACATGTTAATCTCAGTTACTTTAATGCTTCACCTATTCTAAGCAGGTAAAAGGGGGTATGAGCCATCAAGGACTTCCCGAACATAGTCTTAGCGCCTTCAAATATATAAATATTTCTATTTTGTGCCATGACTGGTAGTGTTCGAGGACTACTTGGTCCTCTCCAACTGGGAATGGAAATACATTCAATTACATTCAAAACAAAGTCTTAACCCCAGTCTCCAACCCCAAAGTATATATTTTATAGTTTAATCTCATTCTCTTATTCTTTACTGTTACTTTTAACGGAGGTTAAAGAGTTAGCAGTTTAATACTAAAGTTAAATAATTAGGTTATTTTTTATTGTGCAGTCTCACCTCTCTCTCTTACCTTTTTTTATTTGTTTGTTTTGTTTTGTTTTGTTTTGTTTTGTTTTGGTCACACCCGATGACGCTGAGGAGTTACTCCTGGCTGTATTCTCAGAAATAGCTCCTGGCTTGGGGGGACCATATGGGACTCTGGGGGATCAAACCGCGGTCCATCGTAGGTTAGCACATGCAAGGCAAACGTCCTATCACCTGTGCCACCACTCCAGCCCCTCTTGTCTTCTTGATAAAATTGTTTTGGTGTTCTTTCTCACTGGCGGAGCGCTATGTTGGGGCGCAGTTAGACCCGCGACGCCAACATGCCCGTGGCCAGGAGCTGGGTTTGTCGCAAGACCTACGTGACCACGCGGAAGCCCTTTGAGAAGTTGCGCCTCGACCAGGAGTTGAAGCTGATCGGCGAATATGGGCTCCGCAACAAGCATGAGGTCTGGAGGGTCAAGTTCACGCTGGCCAAGATCCGCAAGGCCGCCCGGGAGTTGCTAACACTGGATGAGAAGGACCCACGGCGACTCTTCGAAGGCAATGCCCTGCTGTGGCGGCTGGTCCGCATTGGCGTGCTGGACGAGGGCAAGATGAAGCTGGATTATATTTTGGGCCTCAAGATCAAGGATTTCTTGGAGCAGCGCCTGCAGACGCAGGTCTTCAAGCTGGGCCTGGCCAAGTCCATCCACCATGCTTGCGTGCTCATCCGCCAATGCCACATCAGGGTCCGCAAGCAGGTGGTGAACATCCCCTCCTTCATTGTCCGCCTGGACTCGCAGAAGCACATCGACTTCTCTCTCCGTTCCCCGTATGGGGGTGGAGCCCAGGCCCCGTGAAGAGGAAGAATGCCAAGAAGGGCCTGGGAGGGGCTGGAGCTGGCGATGAGGATTAAGCCCCGTACTCCCGCTTCCTGACCTGTGGGGAGTGTCTAGTTTTCCATCCCGAAAATAAAATAGATGAACACTTTAAAAAAAAATTGTTTTGGTGTAATATGGCTGGTAGGTGGTGCTCCAGAGGTCCAGAATCTCACTAGTGATTCTCTGCCTACCTGTACAGTAGTTCATTGCAAGGACCTTTGCAGCTGCTCAGAACCTGCGGTGCTGGTGGTACTTAGGCCATGCAAGTGCAGCTTGGGGGGGGGGGCTCTAGGACTGTACCTGGAGATACTTAATGTTCAGGGGACCACATGGTTCTGAAAATTCAACCCCTGTGCCTAGCAATGTATCCTGACTATTGTATTATCTCTTAGACATCTTGGAATAATTTTATCTTGTTTAGGAGCCATACTCTTGGTGCTCAGGACTTACTCTGGGTAGTATTTGGGTATCATGTGGGTTCCAGGTACTAAACTGGAGCTGGTTACACAGAAGATAAGGGCCTTAACCCCTATAGTATTTTTTTTTTATAGCTCTCTGACTCCATTGTATCTTGTCATTTTTCTGCACGGAAGCTCGTATTTTAGTCAAACACTTAAAAAATTCTCTTAGTGCTAATACAAAATAGAAAAATGCATTCACAGATAAAGCTTAGATTTCTTGATTTGGGGGCCGGAGAGATAGCATGGAGGGTAAGGTGTTTGCCTTTCATGCAGAAGGTTATCGGTTTGAATCCCGGTGCCCCATATGGTCCCCCAAGCCTGCCAGGAGCCATTTCTGAGCATAGAGCCAGGAGTAACCCATGAGCGATGCCGGGTGTGACCCAAAAACTAAAAAAAAAAAAAAAAGGATTTCTTGATTTGAAGTGTGGATAATAAAACTCTTTAAGTATTCATGTTAATTGCTTCAATCTCATTTAGAATTAGTGACATTTGGAATATTAGAAACTGTTCTATAATTGATGTGGAGATTTAGATGTGTCTGGTAGATTTACTAAGCTCTTACTAGTTCTCTGCCTGTTTATTAAAGGACTACTCTGCATCAGGCATTAAGCTCGATGTGAGGGATATGGAGCAAGTAGTCTTGACTTACAAAGGCTATGATGAGGGGAAAATGAGGCAAAGTTCAAAACACAGAAGATCTCTGCCCTTTCAGTTGCTACAACTAATGAATGTTAGTTTAGGCATGATCAAATGTATGTGATCATTGTTCTCAACGATTTGAAAGATTAGGAGGTTAAATTTTGGGTATGCTTTTCTGTTTGAAATTAGTCTTGTCTCCTAAAATTAATTATCTTGATCTCTTGCTTTTTCTATAGCATTTATCATCTAGATCTTTCCTGTTTCTGTCATAGCACATCAGTAAAACAGATAAAGAAGTTCACTAGGGTGAGGGACTTTTGCCTTTGTGTGTCTAGGTGTGGAGTCGGTGCTCTCTAATTGTGAATGACTGAGCTATGGGTGGTGGCCCCACATCATTTTACAAGGGAAAAATTAGAATGCTTAAGGAAGTTCCCCAGGTCCACAGAGCAGTCAGCAATAGAATTTCAGTCCACCTCTGGCTGTCACTTTCAGCCCATTACTTGCTGGTAGAAGAGACATGGGGACTAGTGAGCTCATGGTATCTGCAGTATTGATTTGTGTTTGAGATTATTTGTTTATATTGGTTGAATTTTGCTTTTATACTTTTTTTTGGACCACATTCAGCAGTGCAGAGGGTTACTCCTGGCTCTGCACTCAGAAATTACACCTGGTGGTACTCAGGGGACTATATGGGATGACAGGGATCCAACCGGGTAGCCTGAGTGCAAGGGAAATGCCCTACCTGCTCTGCCCTTGGTTGGATTTTCCTTGTTCATTCCATCCTTATAGAACTGTTTTTCTGACTGGCCATTCACCCACCTTACAGATGTGTGCTTTACCAGAAAGCCAGACAGGTGTTTGTGGCCACCCCACTCCTTGAAATTGCACAGTATTGACTAATCAAATAATCATTTGGAAACTTAACAAATTTGTTTAGGAATATTAATGGAGGCATTAGAGTAATTGCCTCTTCTTCTAAATACAGTTGCTAAAGCACAAGCAATTATCTACTGCACATGCTCAGTTTATCCAGAAGAAAATGAAGCTGTGGTTAAGAAAGCTCTGGAACTGCAAGATGTTGGGATTAAAGGCCAGCCTTACAGGTAAGGAACAGAAGGGTTCCTCAAGGTCACGCAAACACTGAACATGAGAAAATCCTAGTACTGTAAGGTGAATGAATAAAGACATTCCTCTTCCTTTCTGTGAGATGTTTTAGTATCACCAGATAGCCTACCATCTTGAGACTTCTAGAGAAACCTTATGGTGACCAAAGGAGTCTTCCTGCCTGATGTTATTGTGAGGAAAGTGGGAGACATTTGGCTTTGATTCGATTCCTTTCTGAAAAAAACTGGATTCAAGTTTTATAGAGCTCAAGTTATAGAAACAGATATTCACAAGTAGAAGAAAAATTAAGTATATAAAATATACAAAATTATGTTAGAAAGTAGAAAAGCTGGAATGTCGCTCAATGGTTGAGCTCTTGCCAGTATCTCATAAACACCAAGC